>NC_056744.1:1284567825-1284575325 GCF_019279795.1 Protopterus annectens | reverse complement strand
GTAATTGGATAGCTGCATGGATGAACAGAAGAACATAGAATGCTGTGGCAAAAACTGAAATATCAAGAAATACAGAAATGACTAGAGCAGTACCTCAGGGGGCATGTCCTTGCCAAGTAGTCTTCAATGTGTTTTCCTTAAATGCATCAGAGGAAACACAGAAAAAGATCAGCCTCTTTGCTGATAGTACATGTATAGATGCAGCAGTGGATAATCTTGGGAGAGAATAGCAAGGGATTTGGACAAGCTGAAGACATGGCAGAAAGGCAGCAGATGAGGTTCAGTGCAGGCAAGGCAAAGCTAAGCAAGGCATTTGGGTCTCAGTATCCTGAAGTGCAGCATCAGTTGGGACAAGTGGAGCTAATGGCAACAGAGCAAGAAAAGGCCTTGGGGGTGTGAATCACACTTGGATTAGACCTCCAGGTGCACAGAGAAAGCAGCAGCAATGAACAGAATGCTGGGGGTCCCTCCTTAAGATATATTCCTGAGTCCAGACATTGTGTAATGTATAAAATTCTGTAGGCCATATAGGAAAATGCATATCAAGGTTGCTGGAAAAAAAATCAGACAAGAGTTCCTAGAAAGATCTATGAGATAAAGGGAAAGGAATATGACCAGTGATTAGTGAAACTAGATCTCTTCAGAGATGAAATCAGAAGAGAAAGGGGTTACATGATATTTTTTCACAAGATCATATCTAGGAGAAGTGAAGGGGTCATTCTTAACAGGAAAGACAGAGGGGGAGAACAGTTTACATGCACTGAAAGTAATTGTTTGTACAGAGTGATACAGACTGGGTAATGGAGAGACAATCCATGAAGGCATTGTTGAAGGCATGGGGCAATATGAAAAAGGTAAGAAGGAACTAGGAACGGAGGGGATGGAAAAATAATTGAGGGCATCAGAGCAGAAGCAAAGAGAATGCCAAAGATAACTGATTACTGTGATTTCAGCACATGTACAGGAAACCAGAAGACAATCTGGTGAAGAGGATTTAGGACAGACAGGAAGAAGGCAAGAAGAAAAGAGAGCATCCAGTAAAGAGATGGATGGGTTGTTTAATGGAAGACCTGCCATAGTTAGACATCACTGATGAAGAGTCTAGGAGAGTGGCACTGAATCGAGAGAGATGGCAAGGATTGGCATGACACTCCAAGTACATGACGAAAATGGGAAAAGGGTTTGATGATGATGATGATGCACACAGCCCCAACCGAAATTCTAGCCTGCTAAATCAATGACATGAAATCAAAGTAGATAATAAAGCAATACTAATATTCATCACTAGTTGCTAGTAGGCCCTATTTAGTTATCTAGCTTATAAAAAATTCACTGAACTATAACATTTCTTAATGCATCGCTCACCGCATTAATAGACTATGTTAATAAAATGAACTGACTGCAGCTAAGCAAGTCATTAACCAGACACTGCTTTGGAGCAATTGAGAACTTGAGCTAGGCTTCCTAATGATTTACTAACTGCCTATTATCAGATCTTTATTATCTAAAGAAGATTCCTCTACTGCTATATTTTAAATGGCAGTTCTACATAATCTAGCAATGGTCTCCTTAAGCCGGGTAAAACCTATGCACTGTTGTCAAATATTACAGTATTGCATTAATGAACCTTATTGTCAACATGTTTGCCAAAGCTGGGCGAAAAGGCTTTGTGCTGTTTTGCAGACTTAGTGGGTAATCACCAGCCAGGCCTTGCTCCAGGAAGGTCCATTTCTGATCCTTGAAAGATCCTAATAAATCTATTGTAGGAATCCCAGTTTCACCATTCTCCGGTTAAAGTTCACTAGTTTTGAAACATCTTCTGATTCCATTGCATTGAAACACAGATGGAATTTACTAAGACACCTCAGTTTCTAACAATCATGAATGAACTATAGCTGTGCAAACCTTAATCCATTCTGATCTTTTGCATTTTTGCCTTGGAAAAGGCAGCAGGTAGAGTTTTCCATTGTTCCCACTGTTATTAACAATTAAACTATGAGTGCACTCTTTAGCTAGATATCCCAGTTCCCATGTATGGAACTTATTAATACTTTATTTATTTACTTATTTACATTTGGTTTTCCAGAAAGGTTCTACTCGGCAGTTAAAGAAATCAGTGGACACCCAGGGGAAAAAGCTCCAGTTTACAGTGAAGTATTTTGGCATGCATTAGTAAATTAGTAATATTAATTTGACAATAGTCAAAAATGTAGAAAGGGTCCAATTTTACAATACAGTAAAGATATTAATTTGACAGCAGTAAAAAAGTATAAAAAAGCTCAGATTTTACAGTACATTATATTGACACACATTAGGGTAGTTCAGAGAATAAAAACTTAAAAACATTTTCATTTATTTTTACAAACAATACATTTTGATACTAAATAATCAACATTTAAGGCAGAGAGGAAAGGTGAGTGCAGTGATGGTGGGTAAAACTATACTGATGATAAAGGTGGATGGATAGAGTAGGAGAGATTTGGTATGGTGGAGGGCAGAATGTAGGGGGCAGTAGGGTTTTGGTAGGTTGGGGGAGGGAAGGGGTTGGTATGGTTAAGGTGGGGAGATAGATTGAGTTTATGGCGGTTTGGTGGGGCGGCTTGGCATATCAGAGTGGTAGTTGTTGTGGTGCTGCAGTTACAGTTTAATGTGTTAAGAAGTAGGTGCTTTACTCTGATTTTAAATTACCACTGTGCATGCTTTGACTGATATCATTAAGGAATGAGTCCCAGAGCTTGGCTACTTACAGGAGTAGAGTACACTGCCATGTAAGTTTAGAGCAGTGACAATGGAGATCTTGTTTGTGGTTTCTGATCTTAGGGATCATGGTTGTTTCTACAACTGTAGTAGTGATTTGGTTGCAATACTGTTAAAGGGTGATTGAGGATGTTATAATCAAGTTTTAGTTGGGAAAGTTTGACCTGGCTGGGCAGGTCCAGGCATGATAGTTTTCAGAGAGCCACATAGTGATGTATTTGTTTGGGGTGATGGGCAGAATTTTTTTCTGTTTTGTTATAGCATTGCTATAGCTTTACTATTTGTGTAGATTGTAGGTGAGTGAAAATGGGAGATGCATACAGAAAACTGGGCAGGAGATAAGTGACAGCTGTTGTTTTGCGAGCTTGGTCAGAGAGATAGTTATTAGCTTTATATAGGGAACTTGGTTTTTGTTGATTTTTTTAATGAAAGTTGGATATGATTGTCAAATGCTGATTAGCCTCCACTTGTGACTCCCAATAATTTAATGGAGGAGACAACATCTATTGGTGTGTCTTGGAGGGTGGTGATTTTGAAGGGTTGATTTGATTTAGCTAAGCTTTATGGCAGAAAGAACATTAGCATGTTATTTTTTGCCTATATTAGTGAAAGATTGTTTTGTAAGGGAGTGTAATTTGGTTATTTTAAAGAGCAATGGGCCAAGGATGGAACCTTGCTGAACATCAGATTCTAGTGGTTAGAAGGAAGAAAGAGCAGTTTGACATTTGACACATTGGGTTATGTTGCAAAGATCGCTGTTGAAACAAGAGATAGTGACTTGTGAGATGCCTAAGGAGGTTAGGGTGTATAGAATTTTATAGTCGGGGGGACAGTGTCAAAGGCTTTAGATAGGTATAGAAATATGGAGGATACTAGTTGCTTTGGGTTTCTATGGTAGATGACAGTATCTAAGAATGACAATAGGGCAGTAGTGGTACTATGGAAGGAGTGAAAGCCAAGCTGTGTGAGAAAGCAAGTTATTTTCTACTAGGTAGAAAAGGAAATGGGAGTGAATACATCTTTCAAGGATCTTGGATTGTGGAGATAGGGTTGGAATGGGCTTATAGTTTGGTGTTTCATATGCACAATTGCTTTTGTGGAGTGGTAAAATTATGGACGTTTGTCTGGATTTTGGGAGTATTGATTCACTGATTGATCTCTTAATGAGTATTGTGACTGGCTCTGGGAGAGTGTCTGCTGTCTGGGATAGAAAACGTGTAGGGAGGTTGTCTGTTGCTAGTTTTGTAGGCTTGAGTTTGGATAATAGCTTTCACATTTTGCTAGTAGGAACAGTCTTGAGTATGGATGGAGGGATTGTATTATGCATGGATGTGTGATGGGTGTAATCATTATGGGGTCTCCTTCCTGTTAGTGACTTAGCTGCATCAATAAAGTAGCCATTCAATTGATTGGTGATAGAGTTGTCAGATTTATTTAGTAAAGGATTTGGTTGTGAGAATTTACCAGGTTTAAGGAGTTATTTTATAGGTGACCATAATTCACTGGTGTCTTTGGACTGATTGTTTTGTAGATGTAGAAAGTATTTTTTGCCATCATTGGTTTCTTTTTTTTTTCTGGTGAACTTTTAGTGATTACTGCTGGTTTTGTTAGTCTGCCAGGCTTTCCATGCTTTGTCCCTCTTTTTCATTGTTTCTTTGTTTTTAGTTTCATAGGTGTTTATTGGCTAATGACCACAAGGGCCTTTTTAAGCCTAGCCATGCATCCCAAATCTCTGACAAGTTCTGATACCCTTGATAAGTGTAAGCAAGTGCTTGGGAAATGAAACATTTACAAGCAGAAGCCTGAGAGATGAACCATTTACAGGCTGCCTGTGTCCGTAGAGATATAGGTGCCAAACCATGGTTGAATTTTTACTTGTCCCAGTCCAATTGTCCAAGTTACACTTTAATTGGGTTAGAAAGGACATCTGCTTCACATGGATAGGGAGCCTGTTCCAGAAAAGTTTTTTTTTCCTCTGGGATACATACCTGTCTTTTCAGCAGGTCCTATTTATATCACAAGCAAAATTTAAGTCTTTAGAATGGGTAATTCTGGTACTGTCTGTTTTATGGATATGCAGGAAGTCCATCAGAGTGGGGTCTGACAATGCCTTGTATGCCAGCCATAGTTCTCCCCTCAACAGCCTATAGAGGACAGAATACAGGGATAGGGCCTTGAGGCAGTCTGCAGGGGACATATCACTTACCAAAACCACCAATGGCAGTACAAAAGATTTTCCAAAGGACAAAAGTCAGTAATATATCATTTAATAAAAGAACAAAACCTCTCTAGTGCCTCAGCATTAAGCCTTCCAGGAGATCGGGACATATTACTTACCCCCTGTATTCTTTACTGAGGAACCTCTGTGGACATTACAATTTTTTTTTTTTTTTTTTGTTGGCAATAAGGTTTACTCCGCAACTGCAGATGACTAAATGCTTGTATCACTGGATACAACAAATAAACTCCTGTTTATGCCTGAAAAATTCTCTTACCAAGTCTTTCAGCTATTCACTCAAAAGCAATTTTTCAAGTTAGAAAATAATTCAGAGCCCTTAAACTTCTCACTCCAGCCCTACCCATTTTACAGTGCTTGAAACACCTACATGCCTATGTATTGTTTTATATTGACCAATAGTTCTCAGATTATTGCTTCTAATTTAAAGCCACTCAGTTATATATATATATATATATATATATATATATATATATAAAATATATATATATATATATATATATATATATATATATATATATATATATACATACTTATATATATATATATATATATATATATATATATATATATATATATATATATATATATATATATATATATATATATATATATATATATATATATATACATACTTAGAAGAAGTTCTCCTTGTCATTGCTTGATAAAATTTTAGCACTTGGAAAGATCCTTGCTCCCTACATTTACTCTGTTGCTAGATATATTTCTAAACCTTTGTCCAACATATAGATGAGAAACTCAAAAATGCAAAAGCTTGCCTCACAAATTGCATAGGATGAGAAGAGGTCCTATAACCAAAATCACCTTTGCATGAGGAAATCTGAAGTGAACTTGGTGTTATTGGATTTGTCAGTTTACTCTCTGCAACTATTTTGCTCATTTCTTAATTTCCATTATTGTGACTTTTGAACAATATTAAATTTTCACTGTTGTGACCTTTGACCAATATTCCTAAATTATAGGAAGTTTTACCTTTGATAGCTGAAGATGGATACTAGACTTCTGTGCAGCATGGAGCCAAGTTATTCTAATGTAGCACATTTATTTAGCTTGTAGAATAGATATTGCAGATAGGTTTCATATATTCTGGAAATGCTGTTTTGTTGTTGGGCTGCAGCCTCTCCATTTTTGTTTTATATACATTTAATGAAATTATATTTCAGCGAATGTTACTTACCCGACCCAACTTCTCTGAAGCTGCTTTCCACCAAAAGCACGGACTGCTGAAATCCTTTCCCTGTGAAAGGAACCACTTGACCACCATGGTGAACTTTGCCTTTTCTCAGAGTTGCTATATTTAAATGTTGGGGGAGCATAGGGGGGTGAAGCCCCCCACTTTGGTAGATTTACATTTGGTTTGTTTAGGTTTATTTCCATGGCGGCCAAGTGGTTTCTTTCACAGGGAAAGGATTTTGGCAGTCCATTCTTTCAGTGGAATGCAGCTTCGAAGAAGTGGGGCTCGGTAAGTAACATTCGTTGAAAAATAATTTTGTTAAAAGAAGAAAGACCCATATAAATATATATATATATATATATATATATATATATATATATATATATATATATATATATATATATATATATTTATATATATATATTCATCTAAAATTAAAAATATAGTTTTCAGTTTAAAGTACACTAGTTTTCCAGAGAAAGATCTTTCAGAGGTCGCATTTCATACTGACCATGCATGCAGTTCTGACCCCCAGTGAATAAAGTGATTGCACCATGTGACATCCTTTGCTGTTTTACAGATATTCAATCTAAACTTGTATGGAGTCCAGTTGGGCTGGTTTAGGAAGCAGCCATTTCATGAATGGCACTGACTGTGGGGTGTTGTGGAAAGTGACCAAGCAGTGACAAGTAATAGTATGAACTTGGAAAAAAATCTTATCTTGTTAATACTTAATTTTATTCAAATGTCTTATTCACAATGGTCACAAAGTGGAAATTTGGAAAAAGCTTTTTTTTTATTTATTAATTTTCAGTGTTGTGAGCTTTGGAAAATACTCCTAAATCATTTGCAGTGTGCCATGGTAGTTCAAGATGGATACAAGACACCTAAGTTCAACAAGGCTTTCTTTAGTTCAGTAACAGCTTTGATTTTAGACATAGTTCTAATTTTATATCCGAATAAAGTATTGCTCACTATGAAGTATTTTTTTATTAGAAACTATTAAGAGGTATAACTTCCGTTTGAAGTACAATTTGATATGAGGACCATATTTGTTAGATGGTCCTAGAAGGGTGACATATTCTGTGTTGCTTGCATATGCTTTTTCAAAATGTAATACAAAGTATCCATCTGAAATAATTTTAATGAGCTATGAACATAGATGGCCAACAAACTATAGAGGCAGATTGAGCAGCCAGTGCAGTTACACAGAAATCTAAATAATTATTGGCAAGCACAGCCAAGTGCGGCTACACTAAAATCTAAATAATTATTGGCAAGCACCTTAAATGTTTGTGTTTGGCTTGTTTGT
>NC_056744.1:1284517825-1284562825 GCF_019279795.1 Protopterus annectens | reverse complement strand
CACTGATCAGTATTAGCAAAAAACTACGGGCACTCATAAAATTGTCTAAGGCCAGCTTCGAGAGAAAAATTGCACAGGACACTAAGGATAATCACAAGGCTTTCTTTAGTTATGTTAGGAACCTCGGTGGTAATTCCCAGATATGCTCAGAATTAGTCCAAAATGACAAAAAATACACCGAACCCACAGACATTGCCAACATCCTAGCTGACAGGTTCAGCGCAAACTTCTCTCCCCCCTCCCCACCAAAAGGGAAAATATCTATCCCAGCAGAGTGCTGCCCCCCTGACATCTCAGATGCTCAGGTAAGAGCCACCCTCTCCAAAGCAAAAAACACAGCATCAATGGGACCAGACGGTGTCCTGGGCTGCGTCCTACATGAACTCCAAGAAGAGCTAAACCCAAACATAAAACTACTGTTCAATCTCAGCCTTACTACAGGATATGTGCCCAAAGAGTGGCATACAGCAACAGTGGTCCCTCTCCATAAAGGTGGTGCCTCAACGGATCCTGGAAACTATCGCCCCATAAGCCTGACTAGCTTGGTCTGCAAAGCTTTGGAAAGCATCATCATGGACCTCATAAATAAAGATATTGGGGACCTACAGACACTGGATCCTACCCAGTTTGGCTTTGTTAAGGGCAGATCCTGCCTCTTAAACCTGGTCGATTTCTTTGAAACAGTCACCAAGGCCAGTGACGAGGGGAAGGTGGTCCACACAGCCTACCTGGACCTCGCAAAAGCCTTCGATACAATACCCCACTCAGGCATTATATATAAGCTCACCAGCTTAAATATAAACCCCTATGTCACTAGATGGATTGCAAACTGGCTCAAGGACAGAACCCACATGGTTAGAATTGCTGGAGCCATGTCAGACTCCAAACCAGTTACAAGTGGTGTCCCACAAGGCTGAGTCCTGGGACCTCTCTTGTTCGGTATTTATTTCTCGGAGGTACAGGCCAACACGGAAGGACTGTGGCTGACCAAGTTCGCAGATGACCGCAAACTGGGCGCCATAATTGACTCTCCAGCTGACACAAGCATCCTCCAAAAGGGCCTCATAGAAACAGACAACTGGTGCCAGAGCCATGGCCTCAAGCTAAATGCAAAAAAGTGTATAGTCATCCCCTTTGGCAAAAACAAAGTGCCCACAAATTACCACATAGGTGGTAATCCATTAAGTACAGAAGAAGTAATTAGGGACCTGGGGACCCAAGTTGATAGCAATCTCTCATTTGACAAGCACGTGGCCAAAGTGTTTAGAAAAACATTTTATATAGCCCACCTAATCATGAAGGGATTCACATCTAGATCAGGGGAGGTCATCGTGCCTCTTTACTCATCCCTCATCAGGCCCATAATTGAGTACAATGCCCTTTTGGGATGTACCTTACCAGACACCTGCAGCAACTGGAAAGACCCCAAAAGTACCTCACCAAGAGGATCAAAGGGCTCAAACAGATGCCATATGCTGCCCGGTTAAAGAAACTCCAGCTCTACTCAGTGGCATACAGCCTGTTCAGAGGTGATCTGTGCCTGACGTATAAAGCCATGTCCAACCCAGAATTAATGGACATGCTGCACCTCAGAAAATCCAAATCCCATCGAGCGGCCGAGAGACTTGAACCTCAGCACTGAAATAAATAGGACATGCTGGAGTGACAGATTCATAACCCAGAGGCTCCCTTCACTCTGGAATAAAATCCCAGTCCAGGTTAGGCAGAGTCCCTCATTGACTCTCTTCAAGAGGAATCTTAATGAGTGGATGGGAGATCATAGGTTTACCCTGGGTATCACTTCTGTGTCACTGTTAGACAGAGGCACAGTATACTAACCTCGAAAAAGGGCATAGCAAAATAAATTTAAAATGGGCGGCGAAAGCCAAACACATTCTGGCTAGGCTTATAAATGCCCTAGGGCAGATAGCCTAGTATGAACCTATGAACCTATGAACCTATGAGAGTGGGCAGTATGTAGTGGTATGGTTAGACTCGACTTGAACCCAGAGAAAGGATGATTGCTGTGGTGGAAGAGCTGGGGGGAGGGAACGATGGGTATGAAATTATGGGTCGAGGCGTGCTGGTGTTGGATGGAGTGGTTCTAATCAAACCGCCTCATGGATGTAAGCAATAGTGTAGTGGGCAGAGCATTTGTCTAAGGAGCAGGCATTCCCGGTTCAAGTCTAACTGCAGCACCGTCTATTTTACATGGCAAAGCACGTTATAACCAATAGTTTTGTTGCAAAACCCACTAAATAACACATATGTATGAACTAGAGTACTGCAGGAAATGCACATGTGAAGTAGCAGTGTCATAATGAATAAGCCACTAGTAACCAGGTGTAAGCACAACTAAGCAGTAGTAAGCACATGTAAGCACTAGTACGTGTGTTTATGTGTGTTTGCACGGGTTTAAGCACTGCCTACACAGATTAAGTAATGTGGAAGCTAACTGAGTATAAGAAACTGTAACCGGAAGTTAGCACTCCTTATCTCCGCACAAACCCATGCAAACCCACACACAAATGCTTTAAAGTGCTTTAATCAGTCTGTATCCAACGGCCCGTGTTCTGCTCAGCAACAAAATAATCAGCCTCTGTAAGGATTGAACTTAGGCCCATGCACACCATATACAAAGTACTTTACCACTAAGCTATGCCAAATACATGTAAACCTAATGTTTTCAGAAACATAACATCCAGCCCAGTCATGCAACAGTACAGAGAATGTATACCAACATCAGATGTATGTGTGTGTGTAAATATATTAATATGTAAACAGATGCAACATATCAATATATATATATGTATATATATATATATATATATATATATATATATATATATATATATATATATATTCAGAAATATATACATATATATACATATATATGAATATATATAGATGCAAATGCCGACATCTATACAGATATATGTCAACACCTATAAGTCCACATATACACAGCAAGTTACATATATGTACGCAGATATATATCTCTGTAGATGTATATGGACATAGTTAGAAATATGTAAGCAAATATATAAACCTATATAGGTATATATGGGCATACATCTGTAGATAGCAATGGTAGATTAAAAGAAACACATATGTCCACATGCACCGTTAATGGGGTTGGCAGACCCCAAACAATATACGTCTTGTATGAATAGCTATACCCCCCAGCCAAACACGTCCACCCTGCAATACACTACCAAGTGCTGCAGATCCCGTAACCAGGACCTGACATGACATGGGCACAAGATGTTAACAGTACTGCATCCCACCTGTATGATGTCAGGCCGGTATTGGTAACATAACATGCAGTACAGTCTGGCTCCCATGGGAAATGTAAAATGTGGAAGCTATCAACATCCCCAGGATACATGTATACAGACACATATATGCAGATACAGATATACATATCTATATTTATATTTACATATATATAGATATACATGTCACTACACATTCACACACAGAGATATGTACAGTAAGATACATATGTAGGAGATGCACAAATTATGGAACAGCCACTATGCCTACAGTTCCCACCTGAACAACAGGACACTGTATGGGCCACCCATACTAATGACAATCATTGCCTGCAACATATACCCACAGAGAGATCATAGGAAATAACACCACATACAGGTTTGCAGGAATGGAAAACCTTTATTTGTGTACTATTACAGTTCTATATACTATTGCTACTGTAATTGGGATTGTCTTCACAGACATGGTGTGTGTGGGGGGGTCACATCTGCCCTCCACATGTGTGCCATTGGCTACAGACAGACATCCTAAGGACATCATAGTAAAGTACCGCTGCTTGCACGTACAGTCCCTGTCAACTGCAGCAGAGATATTGGCCAATATGCGTGGACATTCTGACACACTCTGTACAGTCCAGATGTAATAATAGAACCCATAGTGCAAAACATTTGTACCATGCCTGACAACATGGATTTTTAACAGCCATGTAGATGGGTATAAAACATAACTGGTATACATATGCCACCATAGGTTATGCATTCACACACACCTGTCTGGCTTGACACATAATACCTGCTGGTACAGGGGTGCCATGGCCACATACTACCCACTAGATATTGACATACATCTGTACGGCATCCCTCTGCTCTGTCTGACATACATGACTGTTAAGGGAGGCCCGGCAGCAGTACATCTGGCAAGTATCTGCATATGACATCTCACTGGGTACGTACACTAAGCTGCTAGGCATGTAACATTGCACTGTGCAGGCTATAGGCAGACTGGCTCAACACTGGCCTACATCTCCTGTGGGGGAATGCACATGTACCTGCATATATAGCAGGCTCTACAGGCATGTCACAGCAGAGGGTAAGATACACCTGTGTGAATGTGCATAACCACAACCAATGAAAACAGAGCCATGGCCACATATGGCAAGCTAGCATACTGTTACAGTATATGGGCTATCTGTTCAACACCATCCTCATATGTGCCACTCACACACTATCCCTACATATACTGGGCCACTACACACTTTGGTCTGATGGCTGACTGTGGTATGGGACATGTGTGTGTATGGCCTTACAAACATGTAAGCCAATACAAGTAACATACAGTGGAGCAGCATGTAACATCAGATAGGACGGGACCTAGGATGATGACAACTACCACAGTCTGTACATAGGCCAAGGTACATATTAAGAATACACGCACTGTCAACATTCACCATAAGTACACAGACCACAGTATGTCCAGGTTATGTCGTCAACTATAACCCCCACTGTACATAACATGTGTAGCAGTCTGATATCTCACTGGCTTATCAGATATGATGACACTAATTATGGTGTACAGCACATATGCACCTCTGCATGCACGACATATGTGCAAAGGTTGACAGAGTTGGGGCTGGAAGCACATACACAGGGCCAATATTGAGATCTTGCTGTGATGACCTCATACATTTACTGTTGTAACAGGGTTTGTTGCAACATATGTCCTATGAGGGATTTGAAGTCAGTAACTGTCACAGCTTTCACCATCTACAGACTGCAGTCCTCACACTGCTTTCTGCAATCCACAGATAGATGCTTTGTGGGTAACACATGACACCAAAGGCACAACACACTGCCCATTCTGCAGATGACCCTGCAGATGGGGATTCCTCATAAACATAGAACTGACATGGCAGGTATTGAGACATGTAGGACAGCCATATCCATACACACTGTTAAACCAACATTACTCCAAATGTAGTATGGCAGCACTTACAGTCTGTAGTCAGGTCAGGCACATCCCCCTCCTGTGTGTTGGCATGCTTCCACAGTGTATATTGTTAGAGGTAAATCCCCAATCCATCTGAGATGCTGTTTGCCAAACAACAGATCGAGTTCCTGCTCACAGTGAATGAAAAGGGCCAACACCAACATGATGTTCCTAGATATTGGAGTGTGTTTCCATGCAATTTGCTATGTGAATGTTACCACAGCTATTCCACATGCAATCGGCTAGGGGAGGGCTGCAACTTGCACAGAGGCCATCAGCTGATCATGAGCATCACTTAAAATACATATGCTGCTGCCTAAGCAAAGCAGGTCCACCAGAGAGGGAGTGGGAGAGGCAGACAGAGGCTAAGACAGATCAGGGAGGGGTGGTAGAGTAAAACCTAAGCATGTTTGTGTCACACACCTAAGAGCACAGGGTATCAAACCTCTGACAACTATGTAGTACTATCAGAGTTCTGTGCAATTATTGGATGCACCACATGGGTTACCTGTTGTGAAGCCCTCAGAACATATATGTGATGGTGAGTGACATCTGCAACAGGGATATGGTAGCTATACGGTAGGTGATGTACACGTGCCTATCCGCATGAACAGGTGCCACTGTCAACACAGCCACACTCTCACAGGGACACACACACACACATTGACACACTTGGAAGGGCCAGGATTACAACCCATCAATAGTGGGATTCCCACAACACATCACTGTGTAGGTATCGCATGTACCACACGGGTCATATGGAGGTTGTATGGGCAAAGGGTATAAAGAGGTGTCTGACATCAGACAGCATGCATCAGTATGCCACTGGGGGGTGTAGTGAGTGTGGATGTGATCTTACACATAATATAATGCACACAAACACACAGGGTGCCAGTACTGACATGCATGGGAGCATTTCTGCATAGGTATGTGGTGATTGACTGTAGCAGATCACTATACATGGCTAGGTGATGGGTATACCTTGGCATCAGGCCACATGACAATGATCTGCAATGTGGCTCAGACCTGTGGTTTCTGCATTTGCCCACCCAGGTGGGTATTGTATCCACCATCCAGTCACCTGGGTGGCTATTGCATGTGACCAATGCTGTGCATCACCTGCCATGTATGTGTTCCCTAGTCCATGACATGAATAGTGCCTGGAATGTGCACAGCTCCCACATGCATGTATGCTGACATGTGGAATTGTACCTGGGGTGTTAGGCCCATGTTGTGTACACAGATTATCATCAGATGTGCCACTTGTGGCCCCCTGTGGCAGGGACAGGTAATGGACAGCAAGTTAACCCTGCACCTACATTGATAGCATGCTACCGGCATTCTCTGGCATTGGTGGCATCTGTCCATACAGGGCATGTTGTCAGGCATGGTATGTCCTTTGTGAGTCACATGTGATGGCACCACAGGTGTTACAGGTGTCCAGTGGGGAACATGGGGAAGGTGCACTGTCTGCATGTATGTGCCTATTGGACAGATGGACAGGGTGCCATGCTCTCTGTAGGCCATTGCACTCACTCCATAGGTACTATCAATCATCAATATGCAGTGTACTACACACATATTGGCTGTTGCCTCGGCGCATGTGTGTGTGTGTGTGTGTGTGTGTGTGTGTGTGTGTGTGTGTGTGTGTGTGTGTGTGTGTGTGTGTGTGTGTGTGTGTGTGACATGGGGTGAGTGTGTGCTCTGGGTAATACTGGGGTTGCTACCTGTGATTGCCTGGCCGTGATGTCGTGTGTATGGGTATGGGATTGCATCCCAGCCTCTCGGCTATTTCACATCTGGTATCCCTGTACAGTGGGCCTTGTGATATAGGGCCACCATAAAAGACATTTGCAAAACCCACCCAACATTGGGCCCTGGTGTCACAGACTCACACCCACCTCTGCACAGGGTACAAGTTACAAACACACACACCATGTCTGGGAGTTGAACCCCTACCTACCTAGTTATAGTACATGCCACAGAGATTACTTGAGTATGCTTTCCCCAAAGGTGTATTCCACATTGAATGACATCAGCAGGACTGCCAACGTAGGCCATTGGATGTGTACTGAGTGTGACTAGCCTAAAATGCATTGCTCCCCACACAGACAGTGGAACACACTCAAAACATATACAACCAACACGCATGGGTATAGAACCTCTAACAGAGATCTATAGCACACTACAGCAGTATGAAGTTACAGGACGCGCTATTGAGATTACTGGGCTACAGCTTCCCAGAGGTATATTTCTAGGTGGATGTCATCAGCCGCCTTGCCAAAGATGAGCATTTGAATTGTTGGGAGTGTGACTACCCTAAAAAGCATTTCTCTCAACACAGACACAAACACAAACTTGCCATGTCTGGGAAATGAACTCCTACGTAACTATTTTAGTCATACTACGGCAGTACGCAGTGATGGCACATGCCATGGAGATTACCGGGATACATCCTTTCCAGGGCTGTATTTCTAGGTGGATGACATCAGCAGCCTTACCAAAGTAGAGCATTTCAATTGTAGTGAGTGTGACCACCCTAAAAAGCATTGTATTCTCACAGACAGGCACACACACACTTGCCATGTCTGGGAGTAGAACAGCTACCTACCGAATTTATTGCACTACAGCAGTATGCAGTTACAGAACGTGTTACAGAGGTTACTGGGCTACATCCTTCCCAGAGGTGTATGTCTAGGTGGATGACATCAGATGCTTTGCCAAAGTAGAGCATACACATTGTATGGAGTGTGACTACCCTAAAAGCATTGCTTTCTACATAGACAGGGTCAGACAGATACACACACACAAACATGTACCATGTCTGGAAGTAGAACAGCTACCTACCTAATTTAGCATACTACAAAAGTACGCATTTACAGACACGCTACGGAGATGACTTGCTTACATCCTTCCCAGAGGTGTATTTCTAGGTGGATGACATCAGATGCTTTGCCAAAGTAGAGCATACACATTGTATGGAGTGTGACTACCCTAAAAGTGTTGTTTGCTACACAGACAGGCACACACACACTTGCCTTGTCTGGGAGTAGAACAACTACTGACCTAATTTATCACACTACAGCAGCACGCAGTTACAGGATGTGCTACAGAGGTTAAGAGGCTACATTTTTCCCAGAGGTGTATTTCTTGGTGGATGACATCAGCGGCTTTGCCATAGTAGTGCATTTAAATTGTAGGCGGTGTGACTACCCTAAAAAGCATTGCTCTCTACACAGACAAACAAACACACACAACTGTCATGTCTGGGAATTGAACTCCTACCTAACTACTTTATCACACTAAAGCAGTTATGGGACACAACACAGAGGTTACTGGAATACAATCTTTCCAGGGATGTATTTCTTGGTGGATGACATCAGCAGCCGTACCAAAGTAGAGCATTGCAATTGTAGTGACCACCCTAAAAAACATTGCTCTCTACTCAGACAGACAGTCACCAAGGCTGGGGTTAGAACTCCTACCTAACTATTTTATCACACTACAGCAGTGCGCAATTATGGAACACACCACAGAGATTACTGGTATGCAACTCACCTAAGGTCCATTTCACAGTAGATTACCTCAGCAGGCTTGTCATAGTGGGGCTATGGGAAGGGCAGTATGTGTGCATGGACCATAACCCATTCATCTCAGGGTTGACACGCCACATGCAGGCACAACCTGGGTCATATTCCACAGGTCCGTGTATACAGCTGCTAGATGACTACTTCCTTGAACAGTCATATTGCACAGCTGCCACGTGCACCACATACTCTGTGATGCTGACAGATACTGGTGGCTAGTATCTGCAGTGTGTGACATCACACCCTCATGTGGTTGTGGGCCTTTGGCTGTATGCTAGCTGGGAGAGCCCTGGATGGCTCCTTGTCATAGTCACCCTCTTCCACACAGCTATGTATGTCTACCTTTGGCTTATTATAGTGTGTTGTCCTTACATATATGCCTGTATTCCTATCCACTGTGTGTGCAAATCATGTGTGGTGCATACTGAGGAGTGTCTGCACAAACATCTGCGGCTGCCAGATATGTCTGGTCCACTGGTGTTTGCAGACATGGCCTTTATCTGTAAGTGTGTTAGTATGACCTTTTAGTATGTTGTCGACTGACATTGCCTTCATTACTCTGTGTGTGGGCATGCCCAGTACGGCCATCTGTATTGCATGTGTGGATCGGGTCCAGGTAGTTTGTACTGCATTGCTGACCTTTTTGTTGTACACCTACAGGTAGCATGCTGTCTCTGCAGGGTCTCTGTCGATCATTTGACATGGACTGTTACTACATTTCTGCATAGGATGGGGAGGGCACACCTGACTATTTCTACATTTCTACACAGGATTGGGGGGCACACCTGACTGTTACTATATTTCTACGTAAGATGGGGGGCACACCTGACTATTTCTACATTTCTACACAGGTTGGGGGGGCACACCTGTCTGTTACTATATTACTATGTAGGATGAGGGCACACCTGACTATTCCTACATTTCTACACAGGATTGGGGGCACACCTGACTGTTACTATATTTCTACATAGAATTGTGGGGCACACCTGACTATTTCTACGTTTCTACACAGGATTGGGGGCACACCTGACTGTTACTATATTTCTACGTAGGATGGCGGCACACCTGACTATTTCTATGTTTCTGCATAGGATTGGGGGGGGGCTCACTTGACTGTTACTATATTGCTACGTAGGATGGGGGCACACCTGACTATTTCTACATTTCTACACATGACTGGGGGCACACCTTACTGTTACTATATTTCTACATAGGATGGGGGGCACACCTGACTATTTCTACATTTCTACACAGGATTGGGGAGTCACACCTGACTGTTACTATATTTCTATGTAGGATGGGGGAGCACACCTGACATTTATACACATTTGCTAGGAATGCACTGGTATGTTGGGTTCTCCATTTCAGTCTGTAGTCTTACCTATCATGCTGGCTAGAGGCATACCAGTGTACTATAGATCTTAGCTTTTACTTGCCTACATATTAGTTACTGACTTCCTAGCCTTCAGAACTGACATCCCACTACCTGACCTGCTGTAGTCTGTCTGTGTAGGCCTGAGGGGGTGGTTACCCATAGGCCTCATTCAGAGGCCATACCACAGCCTTTGTTTGTGTTTGTCTACAACTGTCCTGCTGGTTGTGACTGGTGTTGGGTATGTGACCCCCCTGACTGGCATGTGTGAGTCAATTACCTTGTGGGTGTCCCAGTATTGAGGGTGGTGCTGCAGGGCTGCCTATGTCAGATGCACATAGTACACTCCCTAAACATGGTTAGGCACAGGTAGTATAATGTTTGGCATCCTTTTTACTGTATGTGAGAGTCAGAGAGAGGTGTTATTCCCTGGGTCCCTCCCATGTCAGTGTATGTGCTATGCGTTGCCTCTTTGCCAAGGCCAGGGCATACTGGGCATGCCTCCTTCTGCCTACTGGGGTAGGCTTAGGTTGTTCCTTCTCCGAGTCACTCTGTGCCTGTGCAGGCCTTGACATTGGTGGGGGGCTGTGTGGCCCTGCCCTGTGCTGTTTCTGCTGCAGTTGTTTCTGCAGAATCATATCGTGTAGCATGGCACATACAAGGACATTTTGGGTACATGTAGCTAGTGAGTACTGCGAGGCTCCACCAGATATGTCAAGGCACTGGAACTGTGACTTGAGCATCCCAAACACACTCTCTATTATGATTCTTGTTTGTGCATGTACCTCATTATGGACTTCTTGTTCGGGTGTGTGTGCATTTCTGATGGGTGTCATCAGCCACGGCTCCAGTGCGTATCCAGCATCCCCCACTAGGTGATTGTGTGGGATGTCCCCATTGGCAAATCTCTGGTACAGCTGCATCAAATGCCAGATGTGGAAATTGTGATAGCTTCCAGGGCAGCCAACACACATATTCATTATTATGCCCTGGGCATCACACACAAACTGGCAGTTGATGGAGGGGAAGCCCTTGCGGTTGATGTAGACCCTACCCTGCTCACTGGGTGATGCTTTGATGAATATGTGTGTGCAGCTTATTGCACCCACTACCTCAGGGTAGTCCGCTATTTGTCAGAAGAGATGCATATTGCTGGCCAATGCCTCACGGGTGTTGGGGAAATATATGTGCTCACCGACATGTGCTGACATGGCATCCAGGAACTGGTGGAGTACCCTGGATGCTGATGCCTGTGAAATCCCCATCATATCCCCAGTTGGCCTTTGGAAGGTACCTGTAGCTAGTATTCTTAGGACTACACATACCTTGGTATCCACTGGAATGGGTTCCTCTCTGTTAGTTCTGTGTGTCAGGCATGGCCGGCATAGCTCAACAATTTGCTGTAGGAGGTCCCTGTTCACCCTATAATGCTCCACTATCTCCAGCTCATATAGCCCCTGGTAGGTTACCCTGGTTCTCTACACTCTTCTCCGTCTCCTCACTGTGGGTTGGTCAGCAGCATTCACATCCTCACCACCCTCAGCCTCTTCCACAAGTTGTATGATAGCTATTGTAGCCCCTATCATTTTGCTGTTGTGAGTGTTAAAAGTTCCCCGCTTGTTTACACTGGTGATGTAGAGTGTGGGAAAAAACAGAGAGGAAGGTGTTTCCTTAGTTTATAGTAGTGCTCTGGGCTGGGCTGATCTGCTGCCTGTGTAATTGGCTGATTCTGATACACTTCACCTGCCAGCTAAGCTAGTGTTCCTTGATTACCTTCCTACTGCTGTTTTCCCTTCCCATTGCCTTCCTGTTTGAGCCCGTGTGAGCACTGTGCAAACAGAGTGCTCAAATGTGCACACTGCTGCTATTTCCAGGTTTCACCTCTTTTTTCTTCCTGTAAATTCTAGTGCGTGGCACGCACATCTGCTTGGGCTATGTAAAGAGTGCTATGCAGGTTTAGACACACCCCCTATCTAAGCTCTGCTAAGCAAGAAGCAGATCCAAGACACAGAGCTCCACTCCGCTTACAGTATGCCTGACACACACCCCCATGATGTCACCTAACTCCTAGGCTTGCACCAGGCTATTCCTACTCTTACACTGTTGGGACCTGACTCACATGCTGGGGAAAACTGAGATTCACTATCCTTCCCCTCATTTGCATAGGATTGCCTGCTAATGCATAGTTACATGTCTCACACTCAGCCTCCCCCCTTAACAGCCACAACTCACTGACCGGATTGCCTTCTGCCTGCCATTGACTTGCATGGCAGAATACTGATTATAGTTAGAATGCTTATTTTAGGTTTATTTTATTATTTTCCCCCAGATCCCGTTTGCGTGTCACTGCCCTATGCTTAAACAGCCGAGATCGGCGATGAAAAAAATAAATGTTGATTTTTTTATTTTTTGATTTGTTTGCATTGCCAATGGCCTTATACTCGGCCATTGGCATGCTTCCTCAATAATATACAGCCTTTATTTGGAGCTGTTTTGCCGTTTTGGATTTTGCAGACATGTACTCGATTACTAACCGAGTACATTTCTGCTGATTGCACTAGTCCTGCACGGACTTTTGCAAGCTTCCTGGATCACAAAATCATCTCATTTGCATGGATTTCTCATGCAAATGGGGTGATTTGCATACAAGGCCTTCGACCGTGCAGAATTAGTGCAGGAGCTGTCATGCACACCCCTGCAGACTGCACCTGGATCGCACGGCAGACATGTTGCCTGCTAGAGCTCCTGCACTGATCCTGTACACTGTGCAGGGCATAGTGAATCCGGGGGATTGTCCCCTTATATAAATGTAATTCAACATTTTTTAAATTACTACCTGTCACTATAAAAACAGATACAACTTTCAAAAGAGAACCTATACTTACTCATCACTTTCTTAGGCATTCCAGCCTGTCCCTATGCATCTCCCTGTTATTTTTGATCTGTTCGGGGGCA
Source organism: Protopterus annectens (assembly GCF_019279795.1). Classification (NCBI taxonomy): domain Eukaryota; kingdom Metazoa; phylum Chordata; order Ceratodontiformes; family Protopteridae; genus Protopterus; species Protopterus annectens. The sequence continues at coordinate 1,284,549,649 of NC_056744.1, read as the reverse complement.
GGATATATAAAAAGGTCGTAATGATACATTTGATAGTGGCATACATTGGCAGGTTGTATGTTTAGCTGTAAGTTGACATGCATGCAGTAATGAGATGGTGATTGTGTGTTAACTGTAGCCTCCCATCAGCCAAGGAGTTGAGGCTTTCCATTACTTAAGTAACTATAGGGAGGGTGGCATTCTTGCCCATGCATGCACTGCCAGCAGCATAGGTGACTATTTTCTCCAAACTACTCCAGGGAATAACCTTATACTCTGACCCAGAAAAGTCCTCCTGCAGGAACCTCTGTTTGTACTGCTTATGGAGGATGTCCAGAAAAATCTTGTTCTCCTTCTCACACCACCTCTGTTCTGTAAAACAAATACTACCCACACTTTCCACCATAGTTGTCTCAGTCTGAAAGATCTTAGGAAAAATGACAAGGAATTGGTGCCCAAATGACTTTGCACATGTTTCAGCCTTTGCACATGGATGAGCACCAACGGGCATCTCATGTGATGGATGGCAAAAAAATAAAATATAGACAGACTGTATTACTATAGCAATAACTGACAATGTCAGTGTGGTGTATTAAGATTTAGTGGCACACAAGGGCAAAGCCCTAGTGAGTAAATAAAGCCTTAATATACCACACCAGGGAGTCGGTTATTACTATTATATAATGAAATTATTTGAGAAAAAAAATACTTACTTCTTTAAATAATGTCTTTGTATAATGGCACTGTGGTGTCCTTCTGCTTCTGGTACATATCCTGTTACCTTTTTTGATGTACTATGCGTGCATATGGGACTTGCGTTCCCATGCATACCCAGTACATCAATGCTTTGGAAAGGAAGCAGCAGAGAAAAGGCCTCCATTGCTCCATTTTTCTTTTCTTTATAGGTTCATAGGTAGGTACTAGGCTATTAGCCCTAGGGCCTATATAAGTCTAGCCAAAAAGGTACCCTGGCTTTCGCCACCCAAGAAAATTATTTTCCTGTGCCCCTGTCTAGCAGAGCAACAGAAGTGATCCCTGGGGTGAATTTCCTATTTCCCATCCAATCACCAAGATTTTTCTTGAAGAGTGCTAATGAGGAGCTCTGTTTGACATAGGTAGTCTGTTTCAGAATATGGGAAGTCTCTGGGACAGGAATCTATCCCTCCAGCATGTTCTGTTTATTGTGGTGACAAGGTTTAGGTCCCCAGAGCATGTAGCTCAGAGGGATTGGGATTTCTTTAAGTGCAGCATGTCCAACAGCTCTGGGTTTAACATAGCTTTGTATGTTAGGCAGAAATCGCCTCTGAGTAAGCGATATGCGATGGAGTAAAGCTGGAGTTTTTTGAGACGGTCTGCGTAGGGTATCTGTTTGAGGCCAGTAATCCTCTTTGTGAGGTATTTTGTCTTATTTTTTAAATAAATAAAAAAAATGTTTCGGACAGTTTAGGGATAGGAGAGAGACAGAATGGCGGAAATACAAGGAGAATCAGATACGTGTCTTTGGTTTTGAATAATGTACCTGATTTTCCTAGTATTTTCTCCATCTTGTCTCTCTGGTATGTCCAGAGTCTGGATTTCTGGTTTTATTTAGTTATTTTTGTTAAAAAAATTAAAAGTTACAGTGTATACCAATGGAAAAAAGTTTAGGCAACAGGACCTTTTTCTATTGGTATATGCGTGGATTTACAACAGGCACACTGATTGGGCTGAACAATCAGCGTGCTCATTTTCAAATATTAATGGCCAGTCATTGTATAATGTGGCTTCAATGACACTTTAAGGTTTGAAACATGGTAGCCTTCCATCCCTGTTTAGAGATGATATGACCACTGGTCTCATCTTGAGGACCAACCAGACACTCTTCCCTCGTGTCTAAATTCAAACTCTTATCTACCATACCCCCACTTTTTTTTAAAAAACATCAATATTTTTGTGCATAACAGATATTCTGGAAGTCTTGCAAGTGCATGGACAACACAGTTACCATAGCGAACATAATAGTGATTTATGTATATGCCGAGAGCTTAAAATATGTCTCTACTACTATTTAATTTAACTGTTGACTCCTTAGGAATGGCTGTCACACTCACATGTCATTTGTGGTCATGAGATTATTTTTTCTTTACTTTACTATTAGAGGTTGGTTGTTTATCGATGTACAGTGTAAGATTTCTTAAAATTGTACTATACTTGAGGAATGTCTTTATTAATATGGCTTATGTTATTGCAATTTATAATATCAACATTAATTTATAACAACAATCCTATTCTACAGAACATAGATTATTTATATTTTAAATTTTATTGGTTATTTTGGTGTAGAATTTATACTCTATTCTGATCCCAATACTAAGCAACTCCCTATTGTTTTGTCAAAAGAGGCTCAATTGGCAGATTCCAGAAGAGTCTGGTATTTTCTGTCTGCAGGAGGACAAGCATTATGTCAGAGATTTTGAAGGATCGCATAACAAGAGATGTGATTTAGAGGATACAGACCACAAGACAGCTGGAAAGGTAGAGAAGTGGCCATTTTGTTTAAAATGAATGTAATGTGGCCGACATCCATTTTATCTACCAACAGCATACTTAGATGGGTTATATGGAAGGACATCAATAATTATCTGCAAGTTTTTTCCTGATGCTTTTCTTACCATGATAAGCTCACTAAGCTTCACTGATTCTTACATATCTAGCAGCAAATGTAATATCAGATTATGAAAATATATATGTATGAATGCAGGAAAAGTGGAATGGGGGCAAGTTTGAAAGCCTCAAGGAATAGACACATAGCATGTTATTTTTTCTACGTCTGAAATGTATTGTTTTCTGTGGCTAGTACCTCTCAAAGATACTGCCTGCAGAATGAATGTTTTAGCCACAGAAGGGTCCACATGTTGAAAATTACAGGAAATTCTTTAAGTCATCAACAGACAAGCAAGTAAAGGTAGGGGGATTCCATTGCAGAAATGGTCAGTGATCTACAAAGGAAGAAGTCACACTATTTAGCAACAGCTATGGGTGTGAGGATTCTACACAGATGGTTATATTCCCCACTAGAAGACTTAGGAAACTGGATGATGCATGCTGGAGATGTAAGAAGAGCAAAGTAGATATAGTGCACATATTCTGGGACTGTTACAGTGCTAAGACTAGATGGAAATAGGCAGTCAGATTGTAGGAGATTAACTTTGAGAAAAGATGGAATTCTGGGAATCATGAGTTCTTAAATGGAGCAGCAGCTTCAGATTAGGCTAGTACTAACAACTGCAACCAAAACTACAATAGCTAGAGAATGGGAGATTAATGTTAAGTACCTCATGTGCGATACAGACAGGGAAGTGCTTGGGACTGATAGGCAGAATTATCTCATATGGGAATGGGGAGGAGGTCAACCTGAGACACTACTACTGAAAAGCCACACTAACTCGCATCAGCCCAAAAATCAAACTCCACTGTACTGCACATGCTTTCTCCTCTCAGACATATACTCTTTGGCAAGCTGTCCTCATTGACATTAAGGAAATCAACACTCCAAATTCAGAATGCAACTCAAAAAGCACTTCTTCATCCAAGCAAAATGCTCCTACTTCAGCACAAGACATATCACCTAACATGCAATCCCTATCCTTGTTCCAAGTCTCTTCTCCTCTCTCAAGATTCATTGAAGATTGACCCACTTGAGCAACTAATGTATATGCTGTACATTACACTCTGTTTAATTGTACATTGATTTGTGCTTGCACAATAGAACATATATACACAGGTTTTTCTATTTAATTAGTCTGAAGTACTATTATTGCTTACATTTCTGTATTTTCTGTTTCTGAAATGTTTTGTATTTCACCTGGCTGAGTCTGAAATTGGTCAGTATTGATCAGTGCAGTACCCCAGTATATAAATAAATAGATAAATACATACATTAATAAACCTTCACACTAATTCTGGTTGGGCTAAATATATTTTTTTAATTCAGTGACCATTATTTGAAAAGGGACTTGGTCAGTAATGCTGCAAGTATTTCATGTCGTTTCTTGTTCAGTTAACAGCTAATTAACTTAGAGAATGTAACATTCAACACTATAAAATGTGTAGCTGTTGTTAAGTCAATTTACAAGAGCTAAATTTTTTAATCGCCATTCTACATTCAAAACGATGTTTATGATTATCGGTGTGTGTTCTTTTCTTATTTGGCTACATTTTGTTATTTGTTTGCACTGTTAACCTTTGCTGTATGTTATGATGTGAACATTTAATATATATATATATATATATATATATATATATATATATATATATATGTATATATATATAAAATTAAACAAAAATTACATTTCTCTGCACCACTCACAATTCAGAAACAGTTAATTACAGAACAAAACACAGGTGCTTGCTTCCTGATCATCTTCTTCTTCTTTCAGCTTTTTCCCAGTTAGTGGTCACCACAGCGGAGCACCTGTCCGCTCATGATTGGCAGTGGAGTTTTACAGTGTTGAGTTGCCAGCCCGGTGCTCAACCTTCCACAGAGGGCACACACACGCACGCACTCACACCTAGGGCCAATTTAGAGTTTCCAATCCACCTACAGCATGTCTTTGGGATGTGGGAGGAAACCGGAGCACCCGGAGGAAACCCACTTGACCACAGGGAGGACATGCAGACTCCGCACAGAAGGTACCCCAGCCGAGGATCGAACCGGAGAACCTCTTGCTGTACAAATTTTAAAGCAACACTACAATAAAAAGATCAAGAAAAAATTTAATCATATAAGCTATAAAATAATACTGGGTCAGCTCTCTCAATCAAATATTGGATTTCTTTGATTCCTCAAAAATGTTGTTTTGCAAACTTCTCTCACGATTCAGAAACCGTTAAGTCTTTCTGAATCATAGAATGCGACATAGGTCTTTGCTTCCTGGCCCTCCTGTAATTTTAAGACTACGAACTCCCAAAACAAAATTAAAGTATGAGAACAATATAATAAAACTAGAAATCATTGTAACTATGCAAAATATAAACTGAACAATCAAAAATGCTAAGAGTGCAATCTTGAAAAGCATACAATTAAGCCTTGACCTTGTTTTCCTTAATTAAAAAGTACTGTTTATCATCTCCTTCCACAAATAAGAAATAATTGATTATTTTTCACTCAAGAATGCAAGCCAGGTGTTTCTTCCTGGCCCTAACACTGAATGTTTAAAACTTCACGACAAATAAAATATATTTTAAGGAAAGCAACACTAATATAAAACAGCAAAAACAAGAAGGTAGTATAACTATACAAACTATGCTCCCCCCACCGCCAAAAAGAAAGAAAGAAAAACGCTGCTCTTCATCTCACACAGTGCAAAATAATTTTTTTTACTCAAAGAACACAGTACAGTTGTTTGCTTCCCGGATGTAACACTGAACTTCTAAAACTTCAGGAAAACAATTTTTAAAGTAGAGCAGCAATGCAATAACATAAAAACAGAAACAAGGAAGAAGTGTAACTGTAAACATTATACCACTCCTACACACAAATGCTGATGTAGCAGTCCTTTTTTGACCTGTTTTCATAACTTTAAAACAGTTTTTCAGTATCTGTCATTAGTCAGAGGTAGTTAAATTACTTATGGCTCACAGATTATAAAACAGGTATTTGCTTCTTGTTTCTAGACAAGAATTTGTAAAAATAAAATTTAAAGTAAAACAACACTGCAGTAAAATAAGAGCAAAACAGAAGAAAACAATGTAGCTATAAACACTATAAAACAAAGAGTCAAATATGCAATTAAACCTTGTCCTGCTTTCCTTACTCTTAAATAAAAATGTTGTTTCTTGGCCATTCCCATAATTCATAAATGGGTAATTCATTTTAACTCAGCAGTCCCTCCTGACAGAGACAGAGAGAGGGGGAGAGAGAGAGAGAGAGAGAGAAAGAGAGAGAGAGAGAGAAACACTCATCAGGCATACAAAGGAAAGTACAGTTGTATAAGTAAACTTACTCTGACAGTAGATGTTCAAAAGATCACTGCTGCAGTAGCCTTAGCTATATGGGTCATATCCTGCCAAGGATATAAGAGTCGGTCACCTTCCAAAGCTTCAGAGCATCTTTCATGTGCCCAAACCATCAGTCAGCTTCAGCTAGGCTGACTAAAAAGACAGGTTTAGGTGCCAAGCCTTTCAAAATATTCATGCCAACAGAGAAAAAAAAGAGTCTCAGCCCTGAAAGGACAATACTAGGAAGAACACAAAATAAGCATTCATACCCTGGTATAAGCAACACACCACAAAACAAGGGGGATGGAGGGAGGGAGCAGTTTCAGCAACAGTGATCATTCAAACATCTACTGTTATGGTAAGTTTATTTAGACAGCCTTACTATGTTCATCATATTGATCACTGTTGCTGTAGCCTTAGCTATATGGATAGATTACCCTACTTTACTACTTTTAGGAGGTGGAGGGTCCAGTAGACCCCAGAGAGTGGTACTAGCTAAGCCTGAGAAGAATCAAGCTTGCAATGCCTAGTAAACATATGTATAGAAGACCAATTTGTTACTTTAAGAATATTTCTACAATCCAACCTTTTCCAAAAAGTCATAGATGGAACCAAGGCTCTGGTAGAGTGGGCCTAGACCCTGTCTGAAATAGTTTTGTTGTGGTGAATATAACAAAAGGTAATAGCCTGAAATAACCATTTGGAAAGGTCTGGTTTTGACATAGGTTGTCCTTTCTTCTAACCTTCACAACAAATGAATAACTGATCAGGAGATTTGAAAGATTTAGTTCTGTCAAGATAGCACCCGCGTTTTCTATGGACATCCAAGGTGTGGAGTAAACTGTCTCAATTTTAGGTTCAGGGAAGAAAATGGGGTGACAGATAGTTTGGCTTAAAATAAACTTAGATATCACTTTAGGCATAAAAGAAGGATTAGTTCTAAAAAAAACTGTCTCTGTAGAAAATGACATAAGGTTGACTCACCATAAGAGCTTGCAACTCAGATAGTCTTCTTGCAGAGGTCATAACAATCAGTAAAACATTTTTTTGTTAAGAAATTCAGGTCAGCCAGATTTGCTGGTTAAAATGGAGCAAGAGTTAGCTTCTCCAACCAAAAATTAAGATCCTAGGAAGGTACTACGATTCTTTTGAGGCAACTGATAACTGAACATTGATGACTTTGCTGGAGGAGTAAGAAAGGCCATTGGAAAGTAACAAATACTGTAAAACCAGAGAACAACCTAAATGATGCAGGTTATGCTGTTGGAACCAACTAGAAAATGATGTCCATTTGCTAATGTATGATTTTCTAGTAGCAGATTTTCTTGCCTCCATTACTACCTGCTGCATGTCCTCATTAAACAGGTGCCTAAAGGGAATTAAGACTCTTATCATCCAGGCAGTCAGCTGAAGTTGATTGTGTTTGGGATTCATCAAACACCACTCATATTTTGTTAGTAGATCTACTCCCTGAGGAAGCTTTGTGATTATTGCCCTTGACCATTTCCAAAAGAAGGGAGAACCACAGCTACCTAAGTCAGGGTGTAAAAGCATACAGGAACATTCTTGTCCAAGGATAAGAAAAGACTTCTGCCTTGTAGGCCATGTATGGAGTCCTGGAGCAGAATCTTGCCAGCTGATCATTCAGAGACGAGTCAAAGATGTCTATTTGTGGAACTCCCCACAGATGGATCAAATATTGGGAGACCATCAGCTAGTTTCCATTCATGAGGGTCTGCTCTTACCTTCTCAGCTTGTCTGACACACAGTTTTGCTCAGAAAGAATGTAGGATGCCTGTATAATGAAACTGTGGTGTGAAGCTATATCCCAAATTGACATGACTAGTTTGCAAAGGGGGTACAACCTAGTTCCCCTTGCTTGTTGATGTACCACATGACAGTGATATTGTCTGTAACAATTTGAAGAGGTTCAGGGAACCAAAGATGATTCAGAGAGTTGAGTTCCTTGATCAAGGCAAGCATTTATTTTATATTTATGTGCTGCATTTGTCCTTGGTGTTCCACACACCTTGCAGTTTTATCCCTCCTGAAACTGCTTTCCAATGTAAGTCTGAGGTGTCTGCAGTGATTGATTGTTTTGGAGTAGGCACTCGGAGCAAATGTAACACACTGTTTTATTACTACATTAAGCACTTTCATCTGCCAAATAATTGGATTTCATCAAAATAGCATCAAACCACAAAAGCCAGCTTAAATAACTTTAAAAAACACATGACTGAACCTTATTTGAACTAATGTCATTCTTAAAGGTCCCATGTCTTTAAGATGCAAAACATCATACACTATTACAACTCAATACAAGTTAAAACCACTTATTTTAAATATATAAAAAAAATACAATTTAAACAGTTCTTATACAATGCTTACAACTGTATTAAATAGCAAACATTGATTTAATTTTAAATAACTAAATATAGATAGAGTCTCATTAAGTCCAGGTTTATTTGCAGCATTGCATCTTAACTGCAATTTTTGTTCCTGATACTCTAAATACAGGTCTGTTGGTCCACCTCAACCTTTTTCTCAGTTGGATTTGTGTTCATTTGTGTTTCTGTTTTGGAGTAGGAAGAGAGAAAGGGAGACATGGATTTAGCGAAATTTGCTGTTTCCACCAAGAGATTTCTCTTCTGACAAACCCCAGCACTGGAATTTGAAAAGAAAAAGGATGTTGGTGCTGGGACCAAAGAGACTTCTGATACCACTGTATCTTTCTCATATAGCGTCGTCAGGGATATCATAAGAATCATAGATGCCATGAGACTCGCAATCCTAAGTTATTCCCTTACACTGAACAAAGTCTGAGTGGAAAACCTTAGAAATAGATCTAGATAAAGGTCTATTTTTTCAGGTGGAAGAAATGCTCTTTGGTAGTCAGCGAGCAAAGGATAACATCTAAAACATTTACAGCTTTAAAACTAATTAGGTCAAGGAGGTCAGCTATAGGAAGACTCAGAGTTTATTTAGAAGCCTAAAACTATGCATGAGCTTCCTGGGAATACTATTAAATCAGAGTAACGGTGTGTTGATCATCTCCAGTGATTGTTAGAAGCAGTATGTGATAGGTTTTAGGCTACTGCAGTGGATTTTCTGGAGAAATTAAACAAAAGCAGGCATCAAGGCTTTTTTTTAGTTTTTGAGGAAGCCTTGCTCTTTTAATTAAAAAAATCCATTATATCATGATGTTCCTTGCCATATTAACATCTTTCAACATTGCTCTGATTGATTATTACTGTTTTGCAGCTTTCAAACACTAACATTGCTTGTGAAAATGTTTATTGACAGGGTTTGGTTTAATGGTCAATGTTTCTACCAATTTTATTTTCTGTACCACCTTATTGCACAGAATATCACTTCTTTGGAATTATCTTCCCCTCCTCATTAATCAGAGTATTTTGCTTACATTATTCAGATGTAATATGGATGAATGGTTGGGTAACCAAAAATTCATTCCTGGCTTACCACCCTTGTTCCTTATGGATAGAGGCAATATGTAAAAATTCTGCTCATCTCTGAGTTATTTGCACTTTAAATATAAGGGCTAAAAACTTCATGCAATGTATGTCTAGGCATCTAAAGATCCTCACAGATCAATAACCTAGTAAGCACCTATGAACCAATAAATGTGATGTCTAGCTAACATCTCAGGAGCAAAATCCTTTATGAAGGAGTAAAAAAAACAACTTTTTGAATGTTTTGTTGGAATCACAGCTTGTGTAAGAGATCTCTCTCTCAAGTAAAAAGATTCCTGACACTTTGAAAAAAGACTCTGCAAAGATAAGCAAGCCATCTAAATATAGAAATATGGATACCCTGTAACCTGCAAAAATATATAACTGAGGATAGATATTTTGTGAACACTCTTGGCAAAAAATGGATAATGTGATCCAGACACACAAAAACCTTAAGAAATGCCTGAAGTCTGGAAGAACAGGGATGTGATGATAAGCATATTTTAAATGTAGTGTTACCTGGGAATTTAAAAAAAGAACAAAGATTGTGAAGTGACAGCATTTTGAATTCGGGCACTATAACAAACAGATTTAGGAAAGAAAAATCCAAAACTGGTCTCCAAGCATTCTCTTTCATTTGTATCCTGTGCATATTCCCTGCAATAGAGAGCTAGTTGTTATATATACTGCATATAATGTCTATCTTCTCAGTAATATTTACAAAGACACAGGATGTGTGTTATAACACCCTTAAGGCATCTATCGAACTTCTCTTTCAAACTGAAAAGGTAGTTCTATCATATGACATGGAATTCTCTGAAGTACTTTATAAGAATTAAAGTTATATTATCCATATATGATGTTGACTCTTTTAAAGCTGTAAAATAAATACATCTAAATGTTTCTGTGGTAGCATGCATTATATTGATTAATTTAAAGCTCATGTTAATTTTGCTTTATTCATATCACAGTATATTTGCATTAAAATGAAAATCTGTGCATATTCATAAAACATTTTCTATAATGAAACTTTCAGTTCTGGAGTCATTGGTCATTATAAAACAATTTATAAGTCTGTCTGGCTTCTTCAGCTGTCTTCCACATCTGAAATATGTGCTAGGACAATTTACACTGCCCATTTGGTCATTTCAGTACACTTCTATCTGCATTACTGTTTCATTTGGAGATATAAATTAATGAATCTCACTGTTCAGTTCATATCACAGTCTCTGGGTTCTTGCAACAAGATTCACAGAGGTTCTTCTGGTTGCTTTTCCTCCTGTATCTTCAACTTAGACATATGTCTTCTACAATTACATGTTATTTGTTATGTATGTTTTCCTGTCACATTGAAGAGTAATCAAAAAGTAAACAGTTATCACTAGCCATGGAAGTGCTAGTAATGGCTGACTTGTGCACCAATATCATCCATTATGATAAATAAAAAACACTAGCTTTAGTGTTTCTGTTTTTGCCCTTGGTTCAATTAGTAGTAAAAAAAAATATATATATATATAGCTATATCTCTCTCTCTCTATATATATATATATATATATATATATATATATATATATATATATATTATTGTAAGTTGGCTTTGGGATCAAACTTGTATGTTCAAGGGTAAAAAATTATCAGCAATGCCACTTTGCTTCCAGTTTCATGAAAGTTGTATTAAAAATTTATCAGAACCATTCATTTTTATTATAACATACAATGAACACAAAAGTCTGTGATTTGTATTCATATTTAAGTCAATGGTGGAGCAAAAGTGTATTAGCCTATCAGAATGGGTAAACAGAATGGGAACCTTTTTAGATCTCTCATTGATTTATCTAGCCTATACAAGGGATTCACATTGAAGATGTTCATTCCACTGTCTTTCTTCCTCCTTTTGATAAAGGATATGTTTCTAGTTATGCCAGGCATGAATGACACCTGTCTGCACATTCCTGTTCACAAGGCATAAGGAGAAATAACTCCTTCAATTTACATCATTGCACTTTAACCCCTCTTCTGTGCCTAGGTATTCACAAAATATAAGGTACTAGTTTTTGCACACAGAGACAAAGTATACCAAGGATTTGCACTATCTAAATGATAGCCTAATAGAGACTCTCTCCATTCAGTAACTTCAGTGAAACCTGACCCAAATTTCTGGGTGTTTCCAAGCAGAAATTATCTCCTTGAATGTTTAGAATTCCAGTTTGAAACCTTCACAACAAAATAAATGTTTCAGTGTCTCCTACACAGTTGAGTTTGTATGATTTTATTGCCCTAAGTCAGCATCAGACAAATGAAAGACTTGTAGAGATCATCTCTTGCAGATCTTATGCATCTGTATGGACTTTCTAAGGTTATGGGCTTCATCTATATATGCATGAGGAGTAACTGGGAGCAAAGACCTCCTGAATATGCTGCCATGCTGATTACAACCTTACAATAAAGGAATTTGCTGGGCTCAGCATAGCTAGTAACCCAAGGTTTCAATGTATTCCTTACAAATTCACTATAAGTGCATCTCCATGAATGCTGGACCCATTGCTCAGTTCAGAATGCAGAATAGATGGTTTAATGAGAAGATGAAAAAGTGTATCAACCTGTAACAGTGGATGGCCATCCCTAAATATCTTCCTGAATATCTTTCCATTTGGCATTTATAATTGTTATTTAACCAAGAAATTATTGTCTTAACAATGGAGGACAAGAAATATAATTCTAAATCTGGAAGACCAATACCACCCAATATCCAACAGAAATCTCAGAAATAAAGAATTATACTCTTTCATATTATTAGGAGTGGTAGGGATAAAGATTGTATTGTATATAAAATTTTAGGAAGGACAATCATTTTAATAAAGAAGAGTCTCTTCCATAGTGAAAAAATTATTCCATTTATTAGGAGTTTGTTTTATGGAATTTAAGTTATTATAATTAAGGGTTGTTATATATTTGATATTATCAGACAAGATTATCCCCAAGTAAGTGATTTTACCATCTTTCACGATGTATTTATGTAATTTCTTATCTATTTTGGTAATATTGTAATAAACAGATAGTATGTTAGTCTTATTCTCATTAAAACTGAGTCCCAATTTCTTCTGGAATATTTCTATTGCTTGGAATACTGCAATGAGTGAAGTTAATAGGATGTCATTTGCACATAATTGTCATTATTTATTAGCATGCTTTTAATGTTTTTATTTCATCTTATATACTTTGCAAAAGGTTCCATGACTAGAACAAAAAGCAGTGAGGACAAGGGACAACCCTGTTTAGTACCGTAAGTGGTCATGATTGATTGAGAAGTATATGAGCTTATCTTAATGTATGCAAAACAGTTTTCATAAAGAAGTTTGATTAACTGTAAGAAATTGTTTGAAAAATTACATTCCTCCAGTATTAATAATAAATACTCCCGATTAACTGAGTCAGATCAACATTGTTATCCAGACTAACCAAAGTTAGCTCTTTTTTAAATTATTAATATAATCAATTATTGATATCATAGGTGTTCCTGTTCATTATAAACCCAATCTGATCATTATTTATCAACAGTGGAAGAAATTGTTTTATTCTAGAGGTATAGATTGCCATGCATATTTTATAATCTACGTGCAGTAATAAAATTGGTCTATATGAAGAACATTGTGTTGTATCCTTGTCAGGTTTTAATACTGGGGATATTAGGGTATATTTCTAAGATGGTGGTACCTTTGTAAGTCTTTTAACTATTGAAAATACCTCTAGTAAAATACTCAATGCATCCTTAGTCATCATTTTGTATAGTTCAGGTGTTATACAGTCATTTCCAGGTTGCTTATTAGGTTTTAATTTATTCATTTGAATTCTGAGTTCAGACATTGATATAGGCTTGTCAATTATTTTTATTGGATCCTCTAATGGTCTATTTTTAATACATTTTTAATAAATGTTTTAATTAGATCTTGTGTATCCATTGTTGGTTTGTGTTGATTAATGTTATTAAAATAAGACCTGGAAAACATCCAGAATATCTTCTATTTCAGTATCCTTCTATTTACTAGTAGAGGAATATAATTCTCTGATGTGATTAGATATAAAAATCACTTTTGTTGTATTATCCAATTTATGCATGGATTTAAAATTTCTGGAATATTTGGTTATTGTAATATTTAAATTGTGCAGGGGGTGTGTCTGAGAGCAGAGCTCTCAGAATAAACACGCCCCTACAATGTAGAACAGCACAAAGTGGAAATAAATTAATGAGACCGGTCACAGGTTTCCACATATCCCCACCAATAGTCCCCCATGTGTACAACAGCAACAGGACATAAACATCAAAAGAAGAAACCCTTTTATTTTTTTTAAAACTCCGAGTACAGCTAACCGTAGGTGCACGGGTGTGCCCATTGTTTAGCTATGGTTAAAGCAGCTTAAAAGTCTGAAGAGGAAAACAATGAAGATATATGAAAATGAAGCAGCACAGCAATAGTGTAGTGGGCAGAACATTCACCTAATGAGCAGGTATTCCCGGTTTGAGTCCCACTGCAGCACAGTCTATTTTACATAGCAAAGCATGGTATAACCAATATTTTTATTGCAAAACCCACTAAATAACATATATTTATGAACTGGAGTACTGCAGCAAATGCACATGTGAAGAGTCAGTATCATAATGAATAAGGCAGTAGTAAGCAGGTGTAAGCACTGATAAGCAGTAGTAAGCATGTGTAAGCACTAGTAAGTATGTTTAAGTGTGTTTGCATGGGGGTAAGCACTGCCTACACAGATTAAGCAAAGCAGAAGCTAACTGGGTATAAGAAACTGTGACCGGAAGTTAGCAGTGCTTACCTCCGCGCAAATCCGTGCAAACCCACTTACAACTGCTTTAAAGTACCTTAATCACTCTGTATCCAATGGGCCTTGCTCTGCCCAGCAACAAAATAAACAGCCATGCAGGTCTCGAACCCAGGACCCTATACACCACAGTCCCAATAGCTATCCACCAAGCCATGACAGAAGTACAGAAGAATGAAAAAGTAGTAAACATGTCCTCACCATAGTATAACCAAATTGAACCTGTGAAAGGCATCAGTATACAGACATATGTGCCATAACTGACTACATAACATAAATGTGTGAACTGGAGTACAGCAGTAAGCCCAGAAGTGAGGTGTACTTGTAATAGAGTGTCGAAGTCCCCAATAAAACACAAGGACCTCACAGAGTGTACATGCATATCAATCAGGAATACAAGGCATACATATAAGGTGTAATGAATAATAACACAATGCCAAAAAGGCATTATAATGAATGTCAAGTGTAGGCAGCACCAAGCATTGCACAGGCCAGTGCAGGAGGTGTGAGCAATGTGTAGACCAGCTAACTCTTTGTGCCCAGTGGTATACGCCTTTAAATAATGTCAACCTTAGATAAGCAGGTTTGCCCATAACTTAGCCTTTTCAAAACCGGCCAATCACGGAAAAGTGCGGGAAATCAGCCTTACTTAAACCCAAGAGGTGGGAATACAGCTCATAACTGGTTGTAGCTTCCCCTTGCAGGCACTATGGCAGTAAGGGGGAAAGGAGTGTGCTTCTGGGTGCAGCACTGGTGCATCCAGGAGTCCAAGGTCATGGCTGGACTCCTAGTTAAAGACGATGCACAGAGACTGTTGTAGGGCCAGTACCAGGGCTCCCAATATAAGGCGGAGGCCTGGGACTGCCTTGACAGTGACCTCACCAGTGCCACTGGCATGCCTCGAACTGGTGAGCAGGTCAGGCATCACTATGTCGACCTGAAGCGGTGGAAGGGGGACCTCTTGGAGGAGTGGCTCCAAGAGGCTAGAGCATCAGGGGATGTCCCAGCCATGTGTAAATATCAGTCTAGTGTAATTGCCAGCTCAGGTATATCATGGATAGGTATGGCTAAATATTCCTCTTATGTCCCCCACTGCTGCAATGGAGTGGGCTGTGAACCAGGAGGCCCACATCTGCTGCCTGGTGCAGTTACGATGCGAGACAGGTCAGTAATACTCATGCTTTTACTGTCATAGGAAATAAAAATAAAAGTAGTAGTAAAGTAATTGCTAGTATAAAACCTGTATTGTTCAAGGCAAGTACTGCGTACACTAGAGAATATGGCAGGAAGTGTCTCACATTGTTAGTATGGCAATAAAAGTATAATACCCTGACAAAACAGATCTAACTGCTGGACTGTATGTGTATAATCTGGTATCATATGGTAATGTAGATTTGCAATCATGTAATAGTACTGTAGTATTAACCACTGTTACCCACAAAATGCACCATAACGTGAATGTGTAAGAATGCCTGTATATGACAGGTGTAATCCCCAGAGGCCATTTAGTACAACTGAGAGACACATAGACAGTAAACAGGGGGAATGCAGACAACAAAACCCAAATAGCACATGCAACTGCTATGTGAATGGTTGCTTTATTAGCACACACAGCCACGGTTTGAATCCTGCCAGTGGTGGTAGTCTGCATACAGAATTATACACCACAACTGTACAGAAATATCCAGACTGTTTATTAAAGTGACCCATATCTAATGCCTATCAACCTGTCCCCCTGGGAAATCAGTGGGATGATCCCAGATGTATAGGCAGAAAACAGGAAATGCAACTGATTGACACAAATCTATGACAACAAACCTGGCACACTAGCAACTCCCCAATACCTTATGTGACTAAGAAGCCACATATGTCCCATTTACACCCCAACCTGTTAAGCTGTGCTCAGAGTGTGCACAGTAACAGAGTGAGATGTATGGGCATAATACTAATGTGTAATCTGGAACCTTGTGTGGCAACAGTCAGGTAGTGATAACAAACATTGCTCCCACAGGTACGTTGGATACGAACACTGTGCTGTAAAATACAGACCAATATAACCTGTACTGGTACTGTCCACCCTGGTATTGTAAGGGATTGTGAGTGTTGCAGTTTCTCTGAATAATAAAGTATCACTGGTCACTGTCGCCCTCACTGTGCTACATAATATAACTGTGTAGGAAAGCACGTATGTGTGTGTGTCAGGTCACTAAAGGAGGAAGAGGGCAATATTGTAGATCTGTCCAGGCATACCAGCATGCGGTCAACACATGGCCAGAGTCTGTGCAGAAAGAGTTGGATAGCATAGTGCAAATCATCAACCCGGAATTCGTCTATATGTGTACAAACAATCAGTGTTAACAAACATTCCCTCCACAGGTATACCAGGTAAGAGGTGTATCCTGCAGGTAAAACCGGTTCATGTGTAATGATGTTGACAGCCATATTAGTGTCTAATATAGGTCTATAGGGTAGTGTAGTAAGACTTGTAAGGTACAGATAACAGCATTGACTAGGAAAGTAATGTGAAGTACAGGAATATACTACTTGTTAATTGACATCTTTCTCTTCCCCCACCTTATCTCTAATAGTAATCAACATACCCACCCCAACTGGTATGTACTGACTCTGATAATGGCCAATCATTTGATAAATATTCTAATGGTTCCCATACATGTGCCATATTGAATTATTCCAACATTGTTGGCATGGTGCCATCAACGTACCTGCATGCTGTTTTTATTACCACTGTGGTCCCATATATGTATGTGTTCTGCTTGCTATGCAACTGTTCCATATCGGATGTCTGGGTTAATGGGAATATCTATGCATGCTGTTATACCTAACCCTGGAATGTGTTGATTATTACTAACCCATATATGATGTTGAAATCTAAAACACTATAGCATGCTTGGGAAGGCCGGTCTTAGCGGACTCACATGTCCCACCTCAGCTGGCCGAGGCACCAGCATGTCTGGGGCTCAACCCCGCACCTCCCTGTCCATTGGTCCTGCACCACCTTCGAGTGGAACCACCTCAGGGGATGGGGCTCGTCCCCCCAGGAGTGGGCACAGACAGGCACCTGTCACACCTCGCCAGGTCAGGGTCGTGGTGCGTAGACCGATCAACGCCCAGGTCGGTGATCTTCTACGTCAGCTTGAGGGCTGCATGTCATGATTAGAGAGTCAGCCTGGCTCTGTGGCTTAGCCCTCAGCACAGCCACCTTCAGGGCTGTGAAGGTACAGTGGTGACTGCCCATGGGTGGGGATCTCAGTCCCACTGTTACCACTAGGGGGCTTTTGGGCTTCTGATATCCCAACACCCCCTCACCATCAAGGTGTTTGCCCCCCACATGTGTCATATACTGCCTCTGTATGTGTCTTGTGTGTCTTGTCTGTTAACCTACCCAACCTACCTCCCTAAATATACCTACTACCCCCCCAACATCCCACTCCCACCTGAAAAAAAAAGAAAAAAGGGCAATCTGTTCCCACAAAAAAATTCCGCTCCATACAAAGCTGTCCATTTCACACAAATGTCCACTGGATACATGTAATCGGGTCAAATTGGCATCACAATGAATTTATGTTGTCCACACCCCTCTCCCAGAGGTTTGAGTGTCCAAATCTACCTCCAAATTCAGTATATATGCACAGCTGTTGCTGTAGAAGAAATGGGCAGCTATGCACCTTCCCTACACTTTCCAGCACATCCCTAGCTATTTTCCCTACTGTCTTTCCCTCTTTGTGCCCCTTTATCACCACTTTCCTATCAACCCTTTTTTCTTTTCTTTTAAAGAAATTAGCGCGGGGATAAGTGGCAGTAAGCACTTTTAAGCAGCAGTAAGTGGGTTTAAGCCTGTTTGTACAGGGGTAAGCATTGCCTAGACAGGTTAAGCAATTTAGAAGCTGACTGAGTATAACACACTGTAACCGGAAGTTAGCAGTGCTTAGCTCTGCACAAACCTGCTTATAACTGCTTTAAAGTGCCTTAATCACTCTGTATCCAATGGCTGGTGTTTTGCCCCCCATCAAAATAACCAGGCTCTGCAAGGATCAAATCCAGGACCCTGCACACTATACACAAAGCGATTTACCACTAAGCCATGGCAGATACATATAACACTGATGTTTTCAAAAACACATCATCCAGCACAATCAGTCAGCAGTACAGGAAATGTAGTAATATCATACCACACAACCTCTTAGTGCAAGAATTCTGGACAAAGTGTGCCAAATGTGGGTACAAATAGGGATATATGTCAAATACTGCTGTAATACACTTAAAACATTCCTAGTTACACAGTTATATGTATTAGAACACATATTTTGAAAGAGATGAAGTCAGAAAAACAAAAGTGCCGGCAATAGTTACTGACTTCAATCCTGAGAGCATCCATGTCAATTGCCAAGAGAATGAGGTACAGTCCAAAAATATGAGCCGGACATGCATGGACATATGGACATATATGTAAATGTAGACAGATAGCTATATATCTATAAATATATATATATATATATATATATATATATATATATATATATATATATACATATATGACTCTCAAATAATCATATAACATCAATTGTATATAGATAAATATGTTCATATGTGTATATATATATATATATATATATATATATATATATATATATATATATATACACACACACACACACACACACACACACACATATATATATATATATATATATGAGGGTTTTACATATATAATTATGTATATATATATATATATATATATATATATATATATATATATATATATATATAGATAGAAATATGTATAGCATTTCCACATAGGAACAAAATCCTAAACCACTCACCACAACATAACAGACCATAAGCACTGTTAAAGGGGTTGGGGCTCAAATGAGGGATACCTGGTAATTAGTGCTATGTTACCCCCTTCCACATCCCTAACAGATATGCTGTACAATCCAGTATCCAGCACATGCATTTCTTGACTGCAGAACCCTCCACAACACAGCTACAATGCTTTAACAGTAATCCAATTCACCTGTAAATGTCAGGGCAATATCTGTAACATATCATGCAGAAAAGTCATTCTACTGTAGGGAATGTACAATGTGGAAGGAGTACACATTACAATGGTTCAGATATGCACACACATCTATGCATTGACAAATATGTGCAGATGCATATATATATATATATATATATATATATATATATATATATATATATATATAGATATATATATATAGATATAGATATATGATATATATATATATATATATATATATATATATATATATATATATATATATAGTTATATATATAGGTATATACACAGACAAATGGTATTTGTAGCCATACATATGTAGAAGTAGTGTGGAAGTACTGGGTGCAAAGTATATCCCTCAGCCACAAGCCCTGTAACTGGTACCTGTGAAATGTGCAGTGTGGCAACCATTCCCACAAATGAGAATACTTACATTAAACATATACCCACTCACAATTCAAAGGACATGACATGACAAATAGGTATGCATACACAGAAAACCTTTATTTGTGACTATACAATAATGTATGCCATTACTTACAGCACATAAATTTTGAAATATGTAATCAGTGATGAATGCAAGGGCCACACAAAACAGTAGATGCAAGCAATGTGGATATATAACATACTATCCTGTCCGAGCCAAGGCCTTCAATTAGTACAACAGTAGACAAAGGCTCTGTCTTCAAGATAAGTAACAATCAACAATTACAGATGTAGTTCAGCAGCCTCCAATTACACATTGTAGTCAAGCCCTAGGGGGAACTATATTAGTTGTGGTAATGTCAATGTATCTGTCACATGTATGGACCCTGACCAACATATTTTGTGGGAGTCCATGATATGACTGGGATGATAGCAGGAATGCTAGCAGTAAATAATGATAGGCCATTACCTAACAACCCCTAACTGTATCACATCAGGACAAAGCCTGCCATATATGTGGAGGAAAGAGGTAGGAACAGAGGGTCATACTTGCAATATTGTTGTTATACACCCTGGAGAATTGCTTGTGTTACAGGATTTGTTGCAACATACCCTTATGCAGGAATAAGAATCAGAAACACAAATGGGTGTAGTCATGTACTGATAGCATGCAACAGACCGACTGCCAGTGATATATCTAGGACAAGACCTGCATGGTGCACAGACAAAACCAAACAGACAATCCACTGGCCATCATGTGGATAGGCCCACAGTTGAGAGTTATGCAGACAGACTGCATTCCATCCTAAACTACTATGTACACACAAACAATGCAAGACCAGCAATATACAATGCACATAACAACACTACTCACTCTGTCTGTAGGTCTGGAACCTCATACAAATGTGTAGTTGGCCTGTGTCTGCAAGTCCTGGTGTAAGAGGTATTACAACCTGCTGTCTGTAACACTGCTGCCCACATACAGGAAGGATGTCCTCCATACTGGAAAGATTAAGGGACAACTCCCACATGAGTCAGTATTGTATAGTACTGGGTTGCTATGACGGTGGTTATCTGAAGTACTACACAGCAGGCTGCATGCAGTTAGCAAATGTGGCACACTGATTGGTGCAGAGCCCATCACCTGATCATGTGCATCACCTACAAAAGTCATGCTGCAATCCATTGAAACCAGCTCAATCACTCTAGTTTTGAGAGAAAGAGACACACACAAACACAGACAAAAAAAATGTAAACAGAAAGCTGTCACAGCTGTCAGAAAAAATTTTTTTACAGGTATGTAAAACATATATGTATTTAATTGAATGTAGCATGTAGTATAGAATAATAGAATATATGATGTGGAATGATTTATGTGTCATCTGTAGTTGTCCCTGTAATGATGTTCTGCTGAACAACTGCTCTGGACAATACTGTCTGTCCCTGTAGGCAGTGGGACATACCTGCCAACTGTGCAGATCAGCAATGAATGACAAATATGTAAGCCATAATATCTGTGTTTGGTATGTTAGTGTGGGCAATAGCTGGTGGTGGAAGTACTGCAGTCATCATGATAGACACATGGGTGTCAGAGCACACTACTTACATGTTAATGTGTAATGTAGCATGCACAAATGCCATAGGTGTATAATAGGCTTATCAGCAATTTCTCACCATATATATCACCCTTATGTTAGTCTGTGTTCACATGTGACACCTGTCTGTGTGGCAGCAAGGCAGAACAGTGCAGCTGTGAATTAAAGAGAGTTACAGAATGTGGACCAGATGTCTGTATGCACCACAAATACAGATAAATATCTGTGTGATATATAATTAGACGTGTATGTCTACAGATATACAGACACTCATCTAGACATAGGTATATAAACAACCCACAAGATATATCTACACATATATGTACATATATTACACATATATATATATATATATATATATATATATATATATATATATATATATATATATATATATATATGTATATATATATATATATAAATATATATATATATATATATATAGTGGCACTGACAATGGCATGCAAGTGAAACAGTCTGTAACAGGCCAGCACAGATAGTGTCCTCAAAGGGAACATGGCTACAAACACATAACACAAAGCGTGGTACAAACACATAGCAAAAAGCATGGTGCAATACAACATACGTTCCAATGGTAGGTAAGCTGCTGACATACTAGTTGCATTGTGTGAATTGTTTGTTGTAGCTGATATGGTGGGGGAAGACAGAGGGGTGCATTAAGAACTATGGTGACCCTGCTGTATGAGTTGTTCAGACCTGTTTCCATCTTTATGTCTTCCAGGGAAGATGGCTCACACCCAACTGCCACCATTCAGTGCCACAGAAACTGATGTAATTGTTGAAGACATGATACAGCACTACCAACTACTGTTCAGTTGGACAGCCTGTGGTCATCAGGAGAGGACCACCCTGTGAAACAATCTAGTCCACAAGGTCAATGATGTCGACCTGCAGAACCGCAGCTATGAGCAGGTCCAGCATCATTGCTCTGACCTGCTTTGCCATCTACATCAGTGTGCAGCTGCCGTACGGGGGGGACCGACTCACAACAGGGGGCAAGCCATCCATCCACCCCTCACCTGTGTGGAGGAGCTTCTCAGCAGCCTTGTGGCATCTGCTCGCCTGCAGAACCAACAACTGTCAGGGAACATTGTGGAGGTGAGTGCCACCAACACACCAGCTGAGGAGCATGCAGGTAAGGCCCCAGGGCACATCAGTACACCACCCTTGTGTATGCGTCTGCATCTGTACAGGTACATCATGCATATCTGAAATGTCATATACATAGTCTGTTGCTGAGTAGTAGTAATAAACAGTTGTGCATAAGCTGTAGTATTGTAGACTTCTACTGTTGATGTACCATAATGACGCACTCACCCTTTATGAATGTCACAGCTGAGGCCACTGACATCAACGTCCTCACACTCTTATGTAGGTCCCTCCATGATGCCACCAAGGCAGCAGCCTGTAGCCAGTGAGTATGGTTCATGATCATGCTTGACAATACACCGGGCATGTAATAGCTATGGGATATTCCATGCATACATATAACACACCTACCCATACTGCATGCTGTACACATTCATGTTTTTTTGCTTGAAATGCACTGCGTCACAGTAGAGACCATGATGGGGTATCGGAAGGGTACAACAGACACATGCAAGATAACTAACATCCTGTCACTGTGAAATGTGTCCACAGGGATGAGAAGTATGGCAGGACACATGGCCTACAGTAGGGACATGTGTGAAACAACACCCTCATGTCTGTATCTGCACACAATCAGGTTAAGTAACTGTGGCAGATGTAACCCTGACCCCACAGCAATAGTGACAGCAGTGTGTGCACTCCAAGGGATGTGCACATGAGTAGAACTTGCAACCATGCAGAGTTGTGGGGCATGTGTAGGGCACCCCCATAGCCATGGCAAGGTCTGGTGGTTGTCAGTGTAATAGTCTTGCACATATATGTACTGCTGATGTGATCTGTAAAGCAGACATCAGGCATTCACAAATGACATCTGTTCACATATCAACCCAGATATGAGTTGCTCTAACACAAAGGGGCTGTGAGCATTGGAGCTGACATAATTGACACAGTACTACATATGCAGCAATGGTTTGTACACCTGTGAGGTATGGTGCACAGTACAAGGCAGGGTGCAGAACAGGTCCACAGTAACACTTTGTGCATGGGTGCAGTGTTATCAAGTAGAAGGGCCATCACTTACCAAAACAACCCATGCATCACACACATGTATACTGGTGCTAGCATGAAGTCACTATAGTTGCACTGCATGCTGTTGGGTACCATATGTAATGTATGATGACAGAAGGGTAATGGGAGGACTGTGTGTACAAAAGTTGTGTAACCTCATGTAGGTGTGTGTGTGTGTGTGTGTGTGTGTGTGTGTGTGTGTGTGTGTGTGTGTGTGTGTGTGTGTGCATGTGTGGTGGTGTTGATTGTGTCTGTAAGTGCAATCTGGTGGATTGTAGTGTGATCAATGCCTGTCAGATGTGTGTACATGTGTGTCTGTTTGTGTGGGTGTCCATGCATGCACAGGTGATAGTGGGGTTGATGACATGGCAGTACTTCTCCTTGGGATTGTGCTGTACATGGAGTGTCACATGAGACACCAGGACAACCTGTCTGATATGTGAACACAAGATAGTTGAATGCATAACAAGGTCTGCAGCATGGAACATGCACTGGCAGGGAAAGTACACACCAGGTATACACATATTGCCAGCAGCAGATAGATAACCGGCTACCCACATATGCAGCACTACTAATGCAATGGGGAATTACCAGAGCACACCAGTGAGTGTATCCAGATATTACTGTTGCCCACATGATGGGTTGATTGTGCAGCAGATGTGGCATGGACTGAGCAAGACTGTAGTATGAGACTCCTGTGTGTGACATATGTAGTGAATGTAGCAGCCCCAACCATATAGGGGCCATGTACACCATGACTGGACATACACAGGGTAATACTGGATGACAGCAGTGAGACCATGTGCAACCTACTCCACTCAAGTCAGGGAGATGATGGAGTAATTGTGCAGCAGATGTGGCATGGACTGAGCAAGACTGTAGTATGAGACTCCTGTGTGTGACATATGTAGTGAATGTAGCAGCCCCAACCATATAGGGGCCATGTACACCATGACTGGGCATACACAGGGTAATACTGGATGACAGCAGTGAGACCATGTACAACCTACTCCACTCAAGTCAGGGAGATGATGGAGTAACAGGTCAGTGATCACACGTGTAGGCATGGAGGGGAATGATATGTTAATGGGTAGTATTAATGAGTGTATGTTAGCAAGTGCCATGCAGGATGGGGAGCATATGTAACTGAATGTAGGACTCTCTGTAAACCCAGGGACAGGGTGGTAGTAAGGTGGACTGTCAGTGTGTGTGGGTGTACATGTGTGTGGGTGTGTGTGGATGTGTGTGTGTGTGTGTGTGTGTGTGGGTGTGTGTGTGGGTGTGTACTGTTATGCAATGCTATACAGGTCTTAAAGTGTGTATTTCTCCCACAGGTGGCGAGGTGTGTCAGGGTCCCTCCTGCATGCAATCTGAGGTAGGTGTCTGTACAGACACTGATGATGATGATGATGGTACTGTTGAGGCACAGGTGGGGTTGTCAGAGGCTGACACTGCTCCATCATTTGTCATCACCCTCTTAGCCACCCCAAGCCCGCACACAGTTACAGTGCCCTTACAAACCCCATCACAAGTGGCCATAGCAGTTGACAGTTGGTGCCAGTGACCAGGTAAGGTGGTGTCCATGCCCACTGTGTCGGGTCACAGTCAGCATAGCCAGATGTCCAGCAGGGCACCACATCGGCAGATGTACCATGGTGCTCGTGGGAGGGCCTCTAGTCGTCATACCCCTGGCAGAGGCGCCACAACTGGTACCACCAGGAGCATTTTTCAGGCCATTTTGGAAGGACAGGCACATATGGAAATGTACACCAGACAGGGCCTGAGGCTGCAGAAGGCTGCTTTCTCATTTGTAAGTGACAACATTCGTGAACTTGCTGCTGCCCTCCATGAAAACACTAAGGTCATGGATAGACGATGGGGTGAGATGGTTGGCCTCCACGACAGTGGTATGTCCGTGCTTGAACACGTGATGGGAGTAGTGCGACAGGTGCGTGGACGTAGGCCACAAACATCAGCAGCTGGTGGTCAACGTGGATGTGCTAAGACGCCAAGCCGCTCATGTTTCTATCACATTATTGAAAGATGAAAATAGCGAATGCTATTTCATCGAACCTGAAATATCTAAACACATAATAGTGAACATTCAGTACAGTGAATGTTTTCCTTGGGAAAAAAATTGCTATTCCAAAACACGTACACACAACACAAGCACCCCTAAAACATCAATACACACACATACACTTATAATCCTATAACTAACCCTACACTAAACTATACATACACTATCTATCCACTTACCTTAACCCAAACCCTAACCATAAGGTCTGTCACTATCGCACACTCACCTAACCCACACCCTAACCCTAACTCAATTAACCTGCCTCTAACCCTAATTCACCTAACCCGCGCCCTAACCCTAACTCACCTAACCCGTGCTCTAATCCTAGCAACCACACAATCCCACACTTACCAGAACCCGACCTGTAAATTTCCACCACAGTGCTGAAAATAGCGAAGCCACAGAACCGGCAAATGGAATTCTTTCCCTAGGAAAGAATTTGCTGCTCTGCAGCTTTGCTATTTTTAGCGTTCCCTCAAAATGGGTCGATATTAGAATATTCGAAGTTTTAAAACTTTGATGTTCTGATATAGACCCAGCCGCTCCTGTAGTGGCAATACCAGCCCCAGCACACCACTGGGGGTGCTGTCCACACCATAGCAGGCCTCATGCACATGGCCCTGGCCAGTCCCAGGCAGGACATGGTTCCAGCGGACATCTTTCATCATCAGGGGAGAGTAGCACCTCAAGGTCTGTACCTGCACGTGCCCATGGAACCCCTGGCAGGCACAGTCAGCATGTCCATGGCCAGAGGTGGTGAACTGCTCATCCTGCCAAGTATGGTCTGCAGCTGTCCAACAACACCTGTATAGGGCAGCCACATGGCACAACTGTGTGCATGCATACCCACGCACTATGCACACGGTTGTGCATAGTGCGTGTGCATGCATACCCACGCACTATGCAACCACACCTAGGGCAACCCCATACCGATGCACACCACATCACCATGCCCCAATCAATGAACTAAACCCCTCACCCACACACATGGTGACAAATGTATGGACCACCCTCAGCCTCTGGCAAACTAGCAACACACCCTGTACATATGATACCTGTGCCACATCCCTGTCATCCATAACATCAATGCATGGACAAGCTAATATGGTTCTGATGCACACAGTGACTATAATAGAGTGCTGTAATGTACTGCAGTGTAAGATGTTGTCAGGGGTGATGTGTAATGCATACATGTCAGGTAGTGTACCCATGCAGCTATGATGCCTTTCAGCTGTTAGTAACACTGATTGATTGTTATCTCCATAATGTTATCCATCTGTGTTGTAGGTGTACATGTGTCAGCAGGAGGATGGTCTGCAGTCATATTCCACAAGGATTATGGCACTGTGGTGACACCATGGCCATGATATATCTGGTGTACAGTTGCACACATTTCACAGGTTTGTATAACAGTTATTGCCTGCACCACATTGACAAGTGACCTGCTGGTACATGTATAATCTGCACCCTTATGTCAACTCATCCACATACGCACACATCCTTACTTGGCAACACTGTGACTAGACCCCTACCTAGGTATGTAGTGCTACTGAACTGTGTGGCTTTCATTGCACACACCACACCTTGTTTAGGGTGAGGTGTGTACCAGGTTACATGTTACATGCAGAACATCTACAGACATGTACAATATGGTAATGGAGTATTTAATGTTTGTATATGGAGAATACATAGTTTGTCATACTATCATATACATATTGACAAACACATAACAGGCAGACAAACATCTTAGAGACATGGGCTTATTGTTGCTAACTAACTAGTCCATGTGTCCAATGTGTTACAGGTAGGCTGCACACAGCACATACGTAACTGGGCTGTATCCTGTTATCAGTTACCTGTATCGTTGATGGTGACAGTGGTCACCAGAAAGTGGTACGTGGGACATATACCGGGTGTACCATGGTGTAATGACAGTGTGCACAGCACCCACATCCCCCAATGGATATTGTACACACTGGAACCCATCATGATACTCTGACATACCCACTATCACACATTGCCCACAATGGCAATACAACCCATTGTATATCACAACAGCGGCACCACAGGGATATGCATGTAATGCACATGCTACAGGCATAGTAGGGTGTTGCATTGCGATGCCACACCTATGGGATAACACTATCTGTGCTACTGTGTGGCAATGCATAGTGTAATAGGTGTATGGAGTATGGGGCCTCGGAATGGTGTACCCTACAGATATGCAGACATGCACACATACACACACACTTGACAGACCTCAATGGGTTTCCCATGCCTATCGACCCATTTGTACAACACTGTTGTGCTGGCACTGCAAGGCACATGCAGCTGTTAGGGAGAGGAATGTAACAGGGTACATGTCATGTCCAATAAAGCAACGGCCACATCTGACTATGGCAATGGGAGTGGAGGTGGTAGTGAAGGCTGTCATGGAATTTCCAACTACAGGTGTACTAACACACAAACAATGCTATCCTCAGTAATGCACATGTACACATGTCAATACTGTGATGCATTGCTGCAGGTGGTCATAGCTGTGTACCTGGCTATTGTCCATGGAGGGTTTGGATGCGTAGGGGGTGTGTGTACATTGGTATCATGCCACTTGCCATGTGCCAGCAGGCAATCTATTGACAGACACCACATTAGTGACTGTCAGGGTGAGAGTGATGTGCATCAGCCAATCCTCTGGGTGCCTTCTGCACATGGCCACTGAGGTGATCCAGTTGACATGTATGCAACATGTATTACAACACATGGTTAGTGTCTGTGATGGAGACCTGTACACAAGCATGTTCAGTTGACTGTGGTAGTGTAGTGTAGGTACCTGTGGCATGTGGCCCATACAGAGTGATGTCTCCTATATGTGACATGTGGCCCATACAGGGTGATGTCTCCTATATGTGACACGTAGTACACAGCTGGCCAGACATGTCAGTGTCAATCAAGCATAGGTCAACTGTACATAACCCAGCTGGATACCTGCCATCTGCACATCTGTAGAGGGATTGACAGACACCAGTTTGGTGAGTAGCTATGCAGTAGGATGAATGTGCCAACAGATGGATGTTTGACAACAATATGTATGCCATTACTACATGTTGTAAGCCCTCACTAACATGTGCTGTACAGACGGTACTCTACAGTTACATTCCACATGTCTAATTATTATCCAGTTGGGGATATATACAGTGACACAGCCCACACACCAGAAACATGACAGTGAACCCTCAGAGTGCAGCTATGCCTGCAGGTGTGCTGTTGTCAGTAGT
Organism: Protopterus annectens; assembly: GCF_019279795.1. Lineage (NCBI taxonomy): Eukaryota > Metazoa > Chordata > Ceratodontiformes > Protopteridae > Protopterus > Protopterus annectens. Next base: position 1,284,520,787 of record NC_056744.1, on the reverse strand, counting down.
AAGGTTAGCACTCTACCCTTCCCTGGGACAGCACTGTCAACAGTAGTAGCGCCATGTTACACTACATGCCAGTGTGACAGCACGTACCCTGGGTTGCTACCCCTGCATGTCACACATTCACACAGATAACAGTGCTGTGCAGGTCTCATATACTTGTGTGTTCCAGACATGACACACAATACCCTTTGTAATGACAGCACATAGGCACATGTACTGTACATGGCAGTACATATACATATTACAGATGTAATTTCCCAGGGTTTGACATAGCCTTGTATGTTACGCAGAGATAGCCTCTGTGTAGACGATATGCCACAGAGTATAGCTGGAGGATTTCTAGATGGTCAGCATAGGCCATCTGTTTTAGGCCTGTGATTCTTATAGTGAGGTATTTCCACTGCCTTTACAGCTGTCGCAGCTGTCTTGCGATGTACATACCAAAAGGGGCATTGTACACTATACTGGGTGTAATGAGGGATGAGTACAGTGAGACAATTACCCTTTTTTTCTTGATGTAAAGTCCTCAGTGATGAGGTGTGCCACATAGAAGGATTTCCGTACTGTTGTGGCAATGTGGTTAATGAAGGTGAGACCACTGTCCACCTGTGTCCCTATGTCTGTCAGCACACTTTCGGTGTTTAGTGTATTGCCACCTATGTGGTAATTCATGGGTACATGGTATTTCCAAAGGGGATAACTATGCATTACTTGGCATTAAGCTTGAGCCCATGGCTCTGGCACCAAGCATCTGTTGCTGTAAAGCCATGTTGTAGAATATCCACATCATTTGGGGGTGCAATAATGGCTCTCAGTTTGCAGTCATCTGTGAACTTTGTTAGCCAGAGTTCCGTAGTGTTGGCCTGTACTTCAGGGAGCTGTCCCAGTACCGACCCTGAGGTACTCCAATTGTCACTTGTCTGGAGCCGGGATTGGACATGGCTACTTTTACAGTCTGGGTTCCATCAGTAAGTCAGTTGGCAACCCATTGAGTGACACAGGTGTTTATGGCCAGCTTCCTAAGTTTAACTATGTCTCTAGAGTGGGGATGTTGTCAAAGGTCTTGGTCAAGTCCAGATAGGCTGTGTGGACTGCCTTACCCTCTTCCACAGCTCTGGAGACTGAATAAAAGTAGTCAATCAGGTTCAGGAGACAAGATCAGCCCTTCACAAGCCCAACCTGGGTGGGGTCCAGTGTTTGCTGGTTGCCAATGTCTTTGTTTATAAGTTGCATGATAATGCATGCCATGCCCTTGCAGATCAGGCTTGTCAGACTGATGGGATAGTAGTTCCCAGGATCTAAGGGGGATTTCCCCTTGTGGAATGTGATAACTATAGCTGTGTGCCACTCAGTGGGATGGAAGCCTGAGGTGAGGCTATGATTAAACATTGCACTTAGGTAAGATGCAGGGTTATTTTGTAGTTCATGTAGTACACACCCTGGGATAACATCTGGTCCCATGGATGCTGTTTTCAAAGCAGTGGATACAGCAGTTTCCACCTGTGTGGTCATGATTATGGGAATTTGGCAACCTTTTGTTACTGAGATGGGCCCTTTAGGGGATGAGAGAAGCCTGAATGCGATACTAAATCAGTCTGCCTGGATACTGGCAAACTCCTTTGAATCAGTAGATTTATATTTTATTTAATGCCATTCTGTTGTAGCTCAGAGCAGTTCTGAGCATTGCCGTTTAGATCCTGGACATAACTACAGAATGCCTTGTGGTTGTCTTTGGAATCTATGGCAGTTATATTTATGTAACAAGCTGTGGCAGATTTTGAGGGATATCAGCTTCTTTCTGAGGCTGGTAAGGGAGCAGTTTGCATTTTGGGATTATCATTTTTTCTGCAACAGTATCTTCCTTCTGTTGTATAGTTTGTTCATGGCAGTGGAGCACAAGATTGGCTTCCTTTTTTGGAGGGCAGTGTTTCAGTCCTATTTGGGATGGCATAATTCATGCACGAGTGGATGTGCCCATACAGTGCCTTAGTGTAGGATTCACCAGTTGCACTTTTAGCTTCCATCTCTATGGGTGTCATGAGGTTTGTCACTTCTGACTTGAGTAACATGGCATTGGCATTGGAGAGGGTTTTTTATAAAGGTTTCCTTACTGGCAGGTGGGGGTGGGATGTGGATATCAATGGTGATTACCTTATGGTCAGATCTGACCTATGAGGGGTTGACCACTGGTGTGGAGCATCTTACTCCCATGTTGGTAATGACCAGGTATAGGATATTGGAGACCCTGGTTGGACAATGGATTAGTTGATCCAGGGGGTTGGAATGTATCACTTGCAGGAACCGTTGGTAAAAGGTGTTGGTACACAAGTTGTTTTCCCAGTTAATGGCAGCTTATTTGGAATCACCCAATATTCTGGTGTTTGGTTGTATCTTAATATTGTCCAGCATATTTATAATGATGTAGTGAGAACCTTGGGGCATGGAGGGGGATCTGTAGCAAACTACAATTTGAATTGCAGTCTTACCTAGTGTTAGTTGCATCTGGGGATTCTCAGATGCATTGTGTTGGAAACTAGGCTCGAGGTGTGAATGACCTTGGTGAATATGGACACTCCTCCACCTGTAGTGTTGTGGTGTTAGTTTGTTGCCCAACATGTGTGAAAAGGATTGTAGGCAGGTATTGCAGGTGCACTCTCTGAAGCACTGAACCAGGTCCCAGTTACTGCACAGATATTGATGTTCCCCATTTGTATGTGTGCCTCACGAGAGCGCCTTTTTAGGTTTAGATGTCTAGCATTGAGTTGCATTACTGTCAGTTTTGCATGCTTGTATCTGTTACAGTGGTGGTTTTGTCCTTCGAACCTTGCCTAGATAAGGCACTATGGGGCTGCCAAGAGCTGTAGTCAGTAACCTGTATCCCAGGGGCAACACGTGCAAACCATCTCTGGCAGAGCATCGTGGTTTGTACATCATGCCATCCGAGGCAAACAGATACTGAATTCCC